>NW_017672510.1:104522-146882 GCF_001879085.1 Nicotiana attenuata
TGCACGAAGGAACATTACGTGCCATGTTTTGATTATATTTGCACGAAGGAACATTCCGTGCCATGTTTGATTATTATTGCACGAAGGAACATTCCGTGCCATGTTTTGATTATTATTGCACGAAGGAACATTCCGTGCCATGTTTTGATTATATTTGCACGAAGGAACATTCCGTGCCATGTTTTGATTATTAATGCACGAAGGGACATTCCGTGCCATGTCTGATTTATTACTCTCGTTGACTTTGTAGTTGCACCGTTTCATTCCTTATTTATTGACCTTGTATTCTAAACTGCTACACCCCCTACAGCATGCTCCCCTCCCTCTTGACTTGTTAAATTTCTGTATTCTCTTCTATTGCGTATATATATATATTTGAACTGCACAGGTTTGTTTGGTAGTCCGGTCTAGCCTCGTCACTACTTCGCCGGGGTTAGGCCAGGCACTTACCAGCACATGGGGTCGGTTGTGCTGATACTACACTCTGTGCATCTTTTTGCACAGATCCAGGTGTTGGAGCAGCATTTGAGTAGCAGTAGCATTCTGGGAGCGAGTTTCCAGTCTAGGGACATTCGAGGTAGCCTTGCTGACGTCCGCAGGCCCGGAGTCCTTTCTATTTTATTCAGTTTGTTATCGTTGCACCGTAGCAGACAGTTTTATGTTTCCTTCAAACCTTGTATTTAGTATTCTCTAGACGTTCGTGAGTATTGTGACACCAGTCTTGGGTAGAGGATTGTTAAACTTCTGCGTTTCTTTTAGTAAATTTTATTTGAGACTTCCGCCTTATTGTTAAACGCTTCATTATTGTTAATACTGTTGATGTTCCCTAAAAGAGGTAATTGATGATTGGCTTGCCTAGCTCCTATTAGTAGGCGCCATCACAACTCCCGAGGGTGGGAAAATTCGGGTCGTGACAAGTTGGTATCAGAGCACTAGGTTACATAGGTCTCACAACTCACGGACAAACTCGGTAGAGTCTGAGGGATCGGTACGGAGACGTCTGTATTTATCCCCCAGAGGCTACAGAGTTAGGAAAGTTTCACATTTGTTCTTTCTTGTCGTGCGGTTCTAAACCGATTGACTTTCTATTCTGTTCCTCCGCAGATGGTGAGAACACGTGCTTCCTCTTCTACCGCGCAGCAGTCCGAGCCCCCAGCAGCAGCTCTAGTGGCGGAGCCTCAGGTTGATTTGGAGGAGGAGGTTCCAGCCCCAGCAGTCCCGGTGGGCCCAGCTCAGGTCCCAGAGGGGTTCATTGCCACCCCAGTTCTTCAGGATGCTCTAGTCCGATTAGTAGGCTTCGTGGAGAGTATCATTCGAGCGGGTTTGCTTCCAGGAGTTCAGCCAGCGGTGGCCGGTCAGCCGAGTATAGTGGCTCAGGCCGGGAGTGAGATCACTTTTCAGGAGGCGGCCAATGTGGGCCGTAGAGATGAGATAGCTCTGCCACATGGAAATGGTCATAGGTCGGACAAGAGGCCCTGTCATGCAGGCAGGTTCAGTGGTACCTCGTCTGGAGGTAGAGGTACTTGTGGTAGAGGCCATCCTCCCAGGCCCTTTCAGTCAGCTTCCCGTGTCACTCATGGTACTTCAGGTGGTCATTCAGGTCGACAGGGTCAGCCTCAGTTCCCTCAGCAGTCGCGTGGATGTTATGAGTGTGGCGAGTATGGTCATCTCAAGAGGGTTTGCCCAAGGTTGAGGGTGCTCAGCCGCAGCAGACGAGGTCTTGCCATGCTTGTGGTGATCCGAGGCACATTGTCAGATATTGCCCTCGAGTTTATGGCATCTTCCAGTATTGGAGTTCTCGTGCTATGATTCAGGCACCGGAGGTTCCACAGCCTGCCCAGCCAGCTAGAGGCGGTGGCAGAGGTGTTAGAGGTGGAGGTAGAGGTCTTAGAGGTGGAGTTCAGGTTGCCATAGGTAGAGGCCAGCCAGCAGCTAGGCCAGAGGCTGAGTCTTCAGGTGCAGACATTACAGGTACCATTCTGAATTAGAGATGCTTCAGTGCTATTTGACCCCGAGTCTACGTATTCATATGTGTCGTCTTATTTTGCACCCTACCTGGCTATGCCTAGTGATGCTTTGGGTATCCCTGTTTATGTATCTACACCAGTGGGTGATTCTATAGTGGTCGACCGAGTTCATCGTTCCTGTGTGGTAGTGTTTGAGGGTCTTGAGACCCGTGTTGATTTATTGCTTTTAGACATAGTGGATTTCGACGTTATATTAGGGATGGATTGGTTGTCCCCGTATCATGCTATCTTGGATTGTCATGCCAAGATCGTGACCTTGGCTTTGCCAGATTTGCCCCGATTGGAGTGGAGAGGGACCCCAGGTCATGCCACCTGCAGTGTTATTTCGTATGTAAAGGCTCGACGCATGGTCTAGAAGGGGTGTTTAGCTTATTTGGCGTATGTTCGCGATTCCAGCATAGAGGTTCCTTCTATTGACTCTGTTCCTATTGTTCGGGAGTTCCCCGAGGTTTTCCATTCAGACCTGCCGGGTATGCCGCCCGACAGGGATATTGATTTCTGTATCGATCTGGCCCCAGGCACGTAGCCCATTTCTATTCCGCCGTATCGCATGGCCCCGCCAGAGTTGAGGGAGTTAAAGGACCAGTTGCAAGACTTGCTAGAGAAGGGTTTTATCAGGCCTAGTGTTTCTCCTTGGGGCGCGCCGGTGTTATTTGTGAAGAAGAAGGATGGATCGATGAGGATGTGCATTGATTACCGGCAATTGAACAAGGTGACGATAAAGAACAAGTATTCACTATCGAGGATTGATGATTTGTTTGACCAGCTTCAGAGTGCGAAGGTGTTTTCAAAGATAGACTTGAGATCTGGCTACCATCAGTTGAGGATTAGGGCATCCGATGTCCCTAGGTCAGCATTTCGCACTCAGCATGGGCTTTATGAGTTTTTGGTCATGTCATTTGGGTTGACCAATGCCCCAGCAGCATTTTTGGAGTTGATGAACCGAGTGTTCATGCCTTATTTAGATTTGTTCGTGATAGTCTTTATTAATGGTATTCTGGTGTACTCCCGCAGCCAGGAGGAGCACGAGCAGCACCTCAAAGTGGTTCTTCAGACTTTGAAGGATAGTCAGTTATATGCTAAGTTCTCGAACTGTGAGTTCTGGTTGAGTTCGGTTGCATTTCTGGGTCACGTTGTATCAGCAGAGGGTATTCAGGTGGACCCGAAGGAGATTGAGGCAGTCAAGAACTAGCCTCGACCAGCATCAGCTACAGAGATTCGGAGTATTCTTGGGGTTAGCAGGTTACTACCGTCGGTTCGCGGAGGGATTTTCATCTAATGCGGCCCCGATGACCAGATTGACCCAGAAGGGTGCCTAGTTCAGATGGTCAGATGAGTGTGAGGCGAGCTTTCAGAAGCTCAAGACAACTTTGACTACGGCACCGGTATTGGTTTTGCCCACAGGCTCGGGGCCTTATACAGTTTATTGTGATGCTTCTCGTATTGGGCTTGGTGCGGTATTGATGCAGGATGGCAGAGTCATTGCTTATGCTTCGAGGCAATTGAAGATCCACGAGAAGAATTATCCGGTCCATGATCTAGAGTTGGCAGCCATTGTTCATGCTTTGAAGATTTGGAGGCATTACTTATATGGTGTAACGTGTGAGGTGTACACTGATCACAAGAGCCTGCAATACTTGTTCAAGCAGAAGGAGTTTAACTTGAGGCAGCGGAGGTGGTTGGAGCTATTGAAGGATTATGATGTTACTATTTTGTACCACCCAGGAAGAGCCAATGTGGTGGCCGATGCATTGAGTAGGAAGTCCGCCAGCATGGGTAGTCTTGCTTATATTCTGGTCAGCCAGAGACCGCTTGCTTTGGATATTCAGGCCTTGGCCAATGGGTTTGTGAGGTTGGACATTTCTGAGCCTAGCAGAGTGTTAACTTGCACGGTCGCTCGTTCTTCGTTATTGGAGCGTATCTGTGATCGGCAGTTTGATGATCCCCATTTGTGTGTCCTGAGAGACACGGTGCAGCGTGGAGGTGCCACGAAGGTGACCTTAGATGATGATGGTGTTTTGAGATTGCAGGGGCGAGTTTGTGTGCCCAATGTCGATGGGATTCGAGAGTTGATCTTAGCGGAGGCCCATAGTTCTCGGTATTCTATTCACCCGGGCGCCGCGAAGATGTACCAGGACTTGCGGCAGCATTATTGGTGGCGTAGGATGAAGAAAGATATTGTTGCATATGTGGCTCGATGTTTGAACTGTCAGAAGGTCAAGTATGAGCATCAGAGGCCTGGTGGTTTGCTTCAGAGGATTGAGCTTCCCGAGTGGAAGTGGGAGAGGATTGCCATGGATTTCGTTACTGGACTTCCGATGACTCGGAAGAGGTTTGATGCTATTTGGGTCATTGTTGATAGGCTGAACAAGTCAGCGCATTTATTCCTGTGCAACCACTTATTCATCGGAGAGGTTAGCTGAGATCTACATCCGAGAGATTGTTCGCCTTCATGGGGTGCCGGCATCTATCATTTCGGATCGGGGTACGCAGTTTACCTCGCGCTTCTGGAGAGCAGTTCAGCAGGAGTTGAGCACCCAGGTTCAGTTGAGCACAGCGTTCCATCCTCAGACGGATGGCCAGTCCGAGAGGACTATTTAGATATTGGAGGATATGCTCCGAGCTTGTGTCATTAATTTTGGAGGCTCATGGGACCAGTTTTTGCCCTTAGCAGAGTTCGCCTACAACAACAGCTACCAGTCCAGCATTCAGATGGCTCCATATGAGGCGTTGTATGGTAGGCGATGTCGGTCTCCAGTCGGATGGTTTGAGCCGGGAGAGGCTCGATTATTGGGTACAGATTTAGTTCAAGAGGCCTTGGATAAGGTCAAGATCATTCAGGACAGGCTTCGTTCGGCTCAGTCGCGGCAAAAGAGTTATGCGGATCGTAAGGTTCGAGATGTAGCTTTCATGGTTGGTGAGCGGGTCTTGCTCCCAGTGTCGCCTATGAAGGGCGTGATGAGATTTGGGAAGAAGGGCAAGCTTAGCCCTAGGTTCATTGGTCCATTTGAGATTCTCGAGCGTGTGGGAGAGGTGGCTTACAGACTTGCCTTGCTGCCCAGCTTGTCAGCCGTGCATCCAGTGTTTCATGTGTCCATGTTTTGGAGGTATCACGGCGATCTGGCCCACGTGTTAGATTTCAGCACTGTCCAATTGGACAAAGATCCGTCTTACGAGGAGGAGCCGGTAGCTATTCTAGACCAGCAGGTTTGACAGTTGAGGTCGAAGAGTTTTCCTTCAGTGCGTGTCCAGTGGAGAGGTCAGCCTCCTGAGGCATCGACCTGGGAGTCCGAGTCTGATATGCGGAGCCGTTATCCTCATCTATTTCCCGACTCAGGTACTTCTTTCTTTTGTCCGTTCAAGGACGAACGGTTGTTTTAGAGGTGGAGAATGTGACGACCCAAAGGGTCATCACCGGATTTCTCTTTTTCTGTGCTTCTGAGGCCTTGAAAACCTCAACTTTAGTTGCCTTGATTTGCGTGCGCAGTTCGGGCGCGTAGCCGGAAAGATTATATGTTAAATTCTGTGAAAAAATTCAAAATGTGGCTTTAAAATGATTAAAGTTGACTTCGGTCAACATTTTTGGTAAACGGACCCGGACCAGTGAATTGACGGTCACGGAGGGTCCGTAGAAAAATATGGGACTCGGGCATGTGCCCGGAGTCGAAATCCGAGGTCTAGAATCCGCGGAAAAGAATTTTTCTGTGAAATTGTTTTTCTGGAATTATTAAGGAAAATGGAAATGAAAATTGATTAAAAGACTATGGTATCGGGCTCGTATTTTGGTTCCGACACCCGGAACAAGTCTTAAATATGTGTTAAGCGCTTTCTATAAAGTTTGGTCGAAATCGGACGTCATTTGACGTGTTTCGGACCTAAATATCTAAAGTTTGAAGTTTATGAAGTTAGAATGAAAAATGAGGAATTTGAGGTTTGATTCATTGATTTTGATGTTATTTTGGCGATGTGATCGCACGGTTGAGTTCGTAGGATGTTGTTGAGTTAGTGTATGTGTTTGGTAAGGAGCCCCGAGGGCTCGGGAGTGATTCAGAGGTGGTTCGGGGTGTTTTGAACTTAGTGAAAATTGCAGAAAACTCAGTTCTGGTGTTCTGGTATTTAGTTCTATGCGATCGCATAGGTTGCTTCGCGATCGCATAGTGTAGCCTTCCATGTGCCCACATTTGTTCTATGCGATCGCATAAACTCTTCCTCGATCGCATAGGTTTGCTAGCTCCTTCAATGCAAACGCAATTGATACTCCGCGTTCGCACTTTGTTAAGGTCCAAACCTGGACTGCCTATGCTTTTCCTCTATGCGTTCGCAGAATGACTTATGTGATCGCGATGATTTATTTCCCTTTACCCTGTGCGATCGCAATGCCTTCTCCGCGATCGCATAGGGCATTTTTGCCCAGTTAATTTTAAAAGCTCAAAACAGACCATTACGGGATTATTCCCATTTCTTCATAAAACTTGTCTTCTCCAAGCTCTAGGGGCGATTTTTGAAGCTCTTCTTCACCAAAGTCTTTGGGTAAGTAATTTCCCACCTACTTCCTTCACTCTTCTTCATTAATTACTGAAATCCTAAATTATGAAATCAAAGTAGAAATTAAGGGTTTTGGGTAGAGTTAGGTTTTTGAGAATTTTGGGTGATTCAACCTCAATTTGGGGTCGAATCTTAAAACAAATTATATATTTGAACTCGTGGGGTTATGGGTGATTGGGTTTTGGTCCGAGCCTCGTGTTTGGACCATGTGGTCCCGAGGTTGAATTTTGGTATTTTTGGAAGAATGCTAGGAAATTCATATCTAGGCTATGGGATGTTGCCATTGAGTCTTTATTGATATTATTGAGTTAATTATGCCTAGATATCATTGTTTCGGAGTCGGATTGTAGAGCAAAGGCGGTATTTGAGGATTGATTGCTATTCTTTGGACCGAGATAAGTGTTTGATCTAACTTTGGCTTGAGGGAATAAGATTAGAGTATTATTTGCTAATTGTTAAATGTTGAGTACGGTGTATAGGCATGATGACGAGTATCTATACACCGGTGTCTAGCATGACTGTGAGTCCTTATTTGTGCTTATTTGGGATTCGGTAGTGACTCTTCCTTGCTAATTGATGGTTTCTATATGATATGAAGAGAATGAGAAGGAAATATGATTTGTAAACTCCTTGGAGCGTTGGCTCGATTTTTGACTTGATTATAAAGTAAGAAATGAACGTAATAGAAAGAGATGTGATTATTCCCTTGCCGGGATGTTTTGAGTATATTGATTATCTCCCTTGCCGGGATTTAGCTGTTTTGCTTTGTTCTCCCTTGCTTTATCTGTTTTGCTTTGTTCTCCCTTGCCGGGATATTTAATGTTGTTTGTCTATCCCCTCGCCCTGTTTGGTTGTGATTGTTGTTTGGGTGAGGAAGAGTGATTAGGCACGAAGGGTCATTCCGTGCCATGTTTGATTATTATTGCACGAAGGAACATTTCGTGCCATGTTTTGATTATATTTGCACGAAGGAACATTCCGTGCCATGTTTTGACTATATTTTCACGAAGGAACATTTCGTTCCATGTTTTGATTATATTTGCACGAAGGAACATTCCATGCCATGTTTTGATTATATTTGCACGAAGGAACATTCCGTGCCATGTTTTGATTATATTTGCACGAAGGAACATTCCGTGCCATGTTTTGATTATTAATGCACGAAGGAACATTCCGTGCCATGTTTTGATTATATTTGCACGAAGGAACATTCCGTGCCATGTTTTGATTATTAATGCACGAAGGGACATTCCGTGCCATGTCTGATTTATTACTCTCGTTGACTTTGTTGTTGCACCGTTTCATTCCTTATTTATTGACCTTGTATTCTAAACTGCTACACCCCCTACAGCATGCTCCCCTCCCTCTTGACTTGTTAAATTTCTGTATTCTCTTCTACTACGTATATATATATATTTGAACTGCACAGGTTTGTTTGGTAGTCCGGTCTAGCCTCGTCACTACTTCGCCGGGGTTAGGCCAGGCACTTACCAGCACATGGGGTCGGTTGTGTTGATACTACACTCTGTGCATCTTTTTGCACAGATCCAGGTGTTGGAGCAGCATTTGAGTAGCAGTAGCATTCTGGGAGCGAGTTTCCAGTCCAGGGACATTCGAGGTAGCCTTGCTGACGTCCGCAGGCCCGGAGTCCTTTCTATTTTATTCAGTTTGTTATCGTTGCACCGTAGCAGACAGTTTTATGTTTCATTCAAACCTTTTATTTAGTATTCTCTAGACGTTCGTGAGTATTGTGACACCAGTCTTGGGTAGAGGATTGTTAAACTTCCGCGTTTCTTTTAGTAAATTTTATTTGAGACTTCCGCCTTGTTGTTAAACGCTTCATTATTGTTAATACTGTTGATGTTCGCTAAAAGAGGTAAGTGATGATTGGCTTGCCTAGCTCCTATTAGTAGGCGCCATCACGACTCCCGAGGGTGGAAAAATCCGGGTCGTGACAGGCAATTAAGGCAAGTAGCAATTAATCATGGAATCATGGAAGAAACGAATATTTCAATACAAGAGTAATAAGTTAGAAGTAACAAATTAAGGCATAGGAAGAAATTAAAGCATGTAACAGTAAAGACACAGAATAAAATAATTAATGAAATTTGGGAAAGCATGGAAATAATTACTTTGACGGCGTATACACTCCTCACCTCGCATATATGCCGTTACACATGTAATTCATATAACATTTAGTTCATGAGTTCCTAATTCCCTCAAATCAAGGTTAGAACCAACACTTACCTTGCTCCGCGATCAAATCAAAGCTCAACTGAGGCCTTTCCTCTAAAATTTGCTTCCAAATCAATCGAATCTAACTAAAATTGACTTAATATCAATAAACAATGCTAGGGAAGTCAATTACAATACATAAAGTTAAGATATTTATACTTTTCCCAAAAATTCAACAAAAGTCAACCCGAGCTTGCTTGGTCAAAATTCAAGTTTCGGATCAACATCCAATTACCCATTCACCCCCGAGCCCGATTATGCAATTATTTTGGAAATCCGACCTCAATTTGAGGTCTAAATCTCAATTTTACAAAACCCCTTAATTCTACCCATATTCTTAATTTCTACCATGAAAATCCTAGATTAAATATTGAAAACACTTGGAATGCAAAGGGTAATTAAAAAAATGGATTAAAGTTGCTTACCAAAGTTTTTGAGAAGAAAATCCTCTTAGATAATCGCCTCTAGGGTGTTTAGGGTTCCAAAATATGAAAAGTGAGGCTAAAATCCAGTCCCTCAACTATTTGTCCAAGCGCAAATGTCGCAAATGCGACTTGGGGTTTGCAAATGCGAACCCCGCAAATACAAAGAAGTAATCGCAAATGCAGACTCTGCACATCTTCGCAAATGCGATCTTGGTCAGGTCGCAAAAGCGATCAAATAATCGCAATTGTGATCCCTGCTGTCCTAGGCTATTGCGAACTTGATGTTCGTAAATGCGATCATCATGGACTTGTCCATTTATCTGAATTGCGACCTCTTATGTTGCATTTGCGAGACCTGTACACCAGGTCACACCAGCTACTACCAAACTCTCTGAAACGCGTCTGAAATTCACCCAAGCCCTCGAGGCTCCAAACAAAACATGCACACAAGTGTAATAACATTATGCAAACTCGCTCGTGCGATCAAAATACCAAAATAATACCTAGAACTACGAATCGAACACCAAAACAATTGAAATTTTCAAGAAAACTTAAGAACATGAAATTTTACAACCGGACGTCCGAATCACGTTAAATCAACTCTGTCTTGCACCAAATTTTGCAGACAAGTCATAAATACCGAAATGAACATATACCAAGTTCGGGAACCGAAATTCGAACCTGATTGGCAAATGCCTGAAAATTTGATGCAAACGGCCTCTCACCAACTAGAATATACGCAAGGCTAGCCATACTCACAGCCTTTCTACTCGAGGCATCGGCCACCATATTGGCCTTCCCGGGATGATACAAAATGATGATATCATAGTCTTTCAATAGCTCCAACCACCTCATGTGCCTCAAGTTGAGATCCTTCTGCTTGAACAAATATTGTAGACTCCGATGGTCCGTGAACACCTCACACGACACGCTGTAAAGATAGTGCCTCCAAATCTTAAATTTATGAACAATGGCTGGCAACTCTAAGTCATGAACAGGGTAATTCTTCTCATGAACTTTCAGCTTCTACGACACGTATGCAATCACCCTGCCATCTTACATCAATACTGTACCGAGTCCAATACGAGATGCATCACAATACACCGTGTAAGATCCTGAACCTGTGGGCAACACCAAAACTAGAGCCGTAGTCAAAGCAGTCTTGAGCTTCTGAAATCTCAACTCACACTCATTCGAGCATTTAAATGGGGCACCCTTATGGGTCAATCTAGTCAATGGGGCTGCAATGGATGAAAACCTCTCCACGAAATGGCGATAATAACATGCCAAACCTAGGAAACTCTGGATCTCTGTAGCTGAAGTAGGTCTAGGCCAATTCTGGACTGCCTCAATCTTCTTAGGATCCTTCTTTATGCCCTTCACCGATATAACATGCCCCAAAAAGGCAATTAAGTCTAACCAAAATTCACATTTTGAAAATTTGGCATATATGTGACTATCCTTCAATGTCTGAAGTACAATCCGAAGATGCTGCTCATGCTCCTTTCGGCTGAATACAATCACAAAAGAATAAATAGGTCTTGAAAACCTAGTTCATCAAATCCATAAATGTTCCCGGGGCATTTTTCAACCCAAATGACATCACAAGGAACTCATAATGCCCGTGCCGAGTCTGAAAAGCCGTCCTAGGGACATCATATGCCCTAATCTTCAAATGATGGTAGCTAGATCTCAAATCAATCTTCGAAAATACTTTGGCACCTTGGAGCTAATAAAATAAGGCATCACTCCTTGGCAACAGATACTTATTCTTGATAGTGACCTTGTTCAACTGCCAATAGTCTATACACATCCTCGTCGACCCTTCTTTCTTCTTCACGAACAACACGGGCGCACCCCAAGGCGAGACACTAGGTCTAATGAATCCCTTATCCCTTATCTAGCAAATCATGCAACTGCCCCTTCAATTCCTTCAACTCCGACGGGGCCATACGGTATGGTAGAATGGAAATGGGCTGAGTGCCCGGAGCCAAATTAATACAGAAATCAATATCTTTGTAGGGTGGCATCCCCGACAGACCTGCAGGAAAAACCTCTGGGTACTCACACACAACTGGTACCAAATCCATGGAAGGAACCTCCGCACTTGAATCACGAACATAGGCCAAATATGCTAGACATCCCTTCTCGATCATACGTCGAGCCTTCACATAAGAAATAACCCTGCTGGTAGAATGGCCAGGAGTCCCTCTCCACTCTAATTGAGGCAACCCTGGCATGGCTATGGTCAGTGTCTTAGCGTGACAGTCCAATATAGCATGATAAGGTGACAACCAATCCATGCCCAAGATACATCAAAATCTATCATATAAAGAAGTAGGATATCTATGCTAGTCTCAAGACTCCAAATAGTAATCACACATGAGAGATAGACACGATCTACAATAATAGAATCTTCTACAGGCGTGGACACATACACAAGAGCACTCAAAGAATCACGAGTCACAACTAGATAAGAAGCAAAATAGGATGACACGTAGGAATAAGTAGAGCCCGGATCAAATAGAACTGAAGCATCTCTATGGCAAACTGGAACAATACCTATGATAACAACGTCAGATGACCCGGCCTCAAGCCTAGCTGGGAAAACATAAAATTGGGGCTAGGCGCCACCACTCTAACCTACGTCTTTGGGACGACCTCTAGCTAGCTGGCCTCCACCTCTAACGGCCTGACCTCCACCTCTAATGGCCTGACCTCCACCTCTGGCTACCTGACCCCTGCCCCTAGCTGGCTGAGCGGGCGGTGGATCAACTGGTGCCGGAACCATGGCACGAGAACTCTACTTTGGCATGCCGCCCAACAATCTAGGAAAGAACCTCCTGATGTGACTAGTGCCTCCACACTCAAAACACTCATCCTGCTATCGTGGTTGTTAAAGCTGACCCAAATGGGTCGGATAACCACAGTGATAGCTCTGAATCAAAGGCGCACTGATAGGAGCTGATGGTGCGCTGTAGGCTGGCTGTCCAGAATGAGGTACATAAGGACCGCGACTCCTAGAAGCGTTGTGAGATACCTAAAGCGTTGACTGAAATAGCCTAGGAGGATGGCCTCTACGAAAAGTACCCCTGCCTCCAGATGAGGCACAACTGAAACTACCGGAATGATGAGGCCTCTTATCAGACACCGGCCCCCTCTATTGAGCACGAACCATCTCGATCTGTCTCGCAATATCTACAACCCTCTGAAAAGTAATGTCATCTCCAGTCTCCTTGGCCATTTGTATCCTGATAGTGAAAGTGATCCCATCAATGAATCTCCCCACTCTCTCCCTCTCAGTAGGGAACAAGATAATGGCATGGAAAGCTAGGTCCACAAATCGAGTCTCGTACTGGGTAACAATCTTACTACCCTGCTGAAAACGCTCAAACTGCCTGCGATAATCCTCTCTCAGAGTGACAAGGATGAACTTTTCTAGAAACAGCTGTGGAACCTGATCCCAAGTAAGAGCAGGCGACCCAGCTGGTCTAGTCAACATATAATCTCTCCACCATCTCTTGGCGGAACTAGTCATCTGAAATGATGCAAAATTGACCCCATTGGTCTCAACTATACCCATGTTCCGCAACACCTCGTGGTAGCGGTTTAGATAATCATGTGGGTCCTCAGAAGGTGCACCACTGAAATGAACAGGAAAGAGCTTGGTAAACTTATCCAACCTCAACAAAGCCTCAGAAGACATAGCAGGCCTATTACTGGCCTGTGCCGTAACAACCGGCTGAAACACCCCAACTAGCGGGCTACTGGAGTCTGATACTGGGGAGCCGCCTACTTTGAGGTGTGAGTAGTAGGAATCTCTGCTCCTTCCCCATCTCGAGAGACTGCTGGTGCCACCGGGAATGTACCAGTCTGGGCCACACTCTCCATAAGGCCCACCAAATAGACTAGAGCGTCGTGAAGCACTAGAGTGGCTATGAACCCCTTCGGAACCTAAGCTGGTCCGACGGGTACAGTCTGAGCTAAAACCTCCTCATCGTGATCAATTTGAGGCTCCACTGCGGGTGCTGTTGCTCAAGCTCTAGGTTGAACTCTGCCTCTGCCTCGGCTTTTTCCCCTATTAGTAGCTTCCACAGGGGGCTCCGGCTCCTGTCCAGTGGTAAATGTTGTGCGTGTTCTCGCCATCTGCTAGAGAACAAGAATAGAATGGTTCAATCATCAATGATAGAATGAATTTGCACGATAGAGAAAGAAATAAGTAAAATTTTTCCTAAACTCCATAGCCTCTGGAAGATAAGTACAGACTTCTCGGTACCGATCCTCCAGACTCTACTAAGCTTGCTCGTGACTCGTGAGACCTAGGCAGCCTAGTGCTCTTATACCAACTTGTCATGACCCGGAATCCCCACCCTCGGGACTGTGATGACGCCTAACATTTCACTTACTAGGCAAGCCAACGTTAGAAATAGTTTTTAGCCATTTTATCAAATCCAATTAATTTATACCAACAAACCGAATAAAACTAAAATAAAACTGAATAAACCAAGATAACAACGATTTCTAGATATAATTCCAGAACCGATGTCACAAGTTCACGAGCGACTAGAGTACTACAAATAAAAGGCTGAATGAAAGCATAACTGTCTGAAATACAATAATCAGATAGAGAGATATGAATGGGGACTTGAGGCTATGAACGTCGAGCAGTTGTACCTCAAGTCTCCGTCAAACAATCAATCCGGGTAGTCTACTGACCGCCGCTAGGACTGACTCCAAAATCCGCACAAGAAGTGCAGAGTGTAGTATGAGTACAATCGACCCTATGTACTCTGTAAGTGCCGAGCTTAACCTCAACGAAGTAGTGACGAGGCTAAGGCGGGTCAGTTATAATAACTTGTACGCAGTATATAATAGTAATAGGAATGGAAAATAGGAAATAACGACGAGACAATAAACTAATGAAAACAACTCAATCATCAAAATTGGTGAATATAGAAATATCATCCCTCCGAAGATCATATGAAAGTACTGGAAGCTAGCACAACAGCAATAAATTCATCACCTACAAACCGTTGCGACGCGCTACCCGATCCCACCGTACAAATCCTCTATTATTTTATCATATCAATATCAAGAATAACATATAAATTCTGTTGCGTCGCGCAACCCGATCCCACTATATAATCAGAATCAATATCGTAATGCTCCCTTATTTCACCATATCAAAATCAGATATAAAATCCATTGCGGCGTGCAGTCCGATCCTACCATATCAATATCAATCCTCCTTTATTCCACCCGTTGCGGCGTGCAACCTGATCCATAAACAAAATCAATAAATGGAATCAATTCAACAACTCAATTCACGAGAATCTCTGCAATTAAAGAATATGAAAGCAAAGCAAAAAGAAACCCCATACCAAATCAAGGTATGCTACGATTGATACAGAGCAACAAGACAAGCCAAATATATGACAGTTAAAGTGTACAAGTAAGACAATTAAGGCAAGTAGAAATTAATTATGGAACCGTGGTAGAAACGAACATTTCAATACAAGAGTAATAAGTGAGAAGTAACAAGTTAAGGCATAGGAAGCAATTAAAGCATGTAACAATCAAGACATGGAATAAAATAATTAATAAAATATGGGAAAGCATGGAGACAATTACTTTGATGGCGTATATACACTCTTCACCTCGCATATACGCCGTTACACATGTAATTCACATAACATATAGTTCATGGGTTCCTAATTTCCTCAAATCAAGGTTAGACCCAACACTTACCTAGCTGATGAATTACTTTTCATGAGTGAAACTAGTATGATTGAACTCGTAATTGAATGTGTTATCAATTACAATACATAAAAATAAGATCTTTATACTTTTCCCAAAAAGTCAACAAAAGTCAACCCTGGCCCGCTTGGTCAAAACCCAAGATTCGGACCAAAACCCAATTACCCATTCACCCCCGAGCCCAATTATGTAATTAGTTTAAAAATCCGACCTCAATTTGAGGTCTAAATCTTAATTTTACAAAAACCCCAAATTCTACCAAAATTTCTAATGTCTACCATGAAAATCCAAGATTAAACATTGAAAACACTTGAAATGCGATGGGTAATTGAAAAAAAATTAGATTAAAGTTGCTTACCAAAGTTTTTGGGAAGAAAATATCCTTAGAAAATCGCCTCAAGGGTGTTTAGGGTTCCAAAATATGAAAAATGAGCATAAATCCCGTTTCTCGGCTATTTTTCCATGCGCAGATGTCGCAAATGCGTCATGGGGTTCACAAATGTGATTTCTCCACACCTCTACTGTCATCGCATTTGCTAGTTTAAACCTTTATATTGCTAGTTTTCAACAAAATTCGATAAATCAAGTTAGGGATTTCCGAATTCGATTCCGAGCATACGCCCAAGTCCCAAATCATGATACGGACCCACTGGGACCGTCAAAATACTGATCTAGGTCCGTTTACACAAAACGTTGACCGTAGTCAACTCAAATGAGTTTTAAGGCAAAATTTCACATTTCATCAATTTTTCCTATAAAATTTTTTTGGAAAAAAACGCGAACTCCACACACAAATCGAAGAAGGTTAAATGAAGCTATTCGAAGTTTAGGATTACAGAATGAAGGCTATAACTGAAATTGACCTATCGGGTCATCACAAGCTTACTGAAAGTTACAAAGGCCTCAAATATTTGCAAAATGTTTTCAAACCTCATGATAGCACGTTTTAGTTATTCATCCGGTGTTGGTTCCTGGCACGACCCAAAATTCGTTAAAGGCCGTGATGGCGCCGAACACCACTGTTAGGCAAGCCAACACCAAATAATTAATTTAGTTCTCATTTTTAATATTTCGAAATCATAATTTTATTCAATTAAATAGTAAGTAATGAACTTCACTGAGTAAGGAATAATGATTTTTAACAAGTGTCAATATTGAATAATCCCATAATCATCCCAGAACCCGGTGTCACATGTGCATGAGCCTTTACTAGGAATTTAAAATACAATACAATAACTGTCCGGAGAACAAATTTGGACAGAAAAGAAAATACAAGTACTCTGAGGGAGACTCTACAGGCTGCGGATTGTCTCATCAGATGCAGCTCACCTAAGTCCCCGTATCAACCACGCCGCTGCGCCCATAAGGCCACTAGCCATACATGTGCCTATACAACAAAATGTATAGCTGTCACGACCCAACCCCGGTCGTGATGGCGCCTAACACACTGCTAGGAAAGCCCGACCATGTACACAACCTTAGCCAATCAATCTAGATAGATAAATAAATATTCACTAATAAAATACCAAATTTAAGTGCAAAATCTCTGAAATAATCTCTAATATTCGAAAACCCCAAAATAAAATACTAGTCAGCCCACAGAATCTGGTGTCACGAACATGAGCCTCTAATACAGAATATTCACCTAATCACAAATCTGTCTAGGAAAGAAAATGCGAATAAAAGGATAAAGATAGATGGGAGAGATCAAGGCTGCGAACGCCATGCAGCTACCTCAATACTCCCAGATCCTGCTGCTCAGCTAACAAATCCTCGCTCACCCTGTGGTGTACCCTGATCTGCACACAAGGTGCAGGGAGTATTGTGAGTACTTCCAACCCAGAAAGTAATAAACATAAATAAGGGTTGAGAGTAAGAAATTCTGGACAGGCACAAAGTAAGCTATAATTACAGCAGCTCAATCTAAATAATATCAACTCAATAAACTAATGAATACAATTATAGAAATATCACAACAGATAAATAAGTAAATGGCAATCAAGTATGCAATGCAACACATAAACCGGTACCTCCAGTACCCCGTTGTGGCCGTGCAGCCCGCTCCATTTATTTAACGTCGACGGCGCTCACTGGGGGCGTGCAGACTCCGGAAGGGGCCCCTTACGGCCCAAGCGCAATAATAAGCCATCTCGTGGCATCAAACAGGCCCTTGGCCTCATATCAATAGCATTATAATACTGCTGCGGCGTGCAGCCCGATCCCATACTCAGTCCAAAAATCACACAATAGTATAAAAATATTCAGCCCAAACTTCATTTAAAAATATTAACTTAATTTCTAATTTAAGAAAAAGGCTGAGATTTCAAACACAGTATTAAATACCAGGACTGAGTTTAATATCTATAAATATGGTAAGAAACCAGTAAAATAATCCCTGAAGGATTCAAGTAGTTTGCACGAAGCCCAATTATGACAATTAATCCATTTTTATAAGGATATTACAAATCTACAATAAAATAGGTATCAATTTTATTAAACGGGACGGACCAAGTCACAATCCCCGACGGTGCTCTACCCCACGCCCGTTATCCGGCGTGCAAGTCACCTCACATAGCACTACGTTGTGCAAATTCGGGGTTTCAAACCCTCAACACAGCATTTACATTTATTACTAACCTCAAGCCGGCCAAAGACCTAGCTTGCTATGCCCTTGCCTTTCGAATTCACCTCTTCGTGCGTCGAATCTGACCAAAACCAGAACGAATACGTCACAATATGCTAAGGGAATATAACCCAATCGAAAAGACTCGAAAAACATCGAAAATAACGAAGTTGGCAAAACCCGAGCCCCGGGCCCACTTCTCGAAAAATTATAAATTTTACATCACCGGATTCCTTATCTCGCCACGAGTCTATATATATCAAATTTACCACAATCCGAGTCCAAATGGCCCTTCAAATTCTCATTTTTGTTCTCTTAGGTTTCAAGCCCTAAACCGCCATTTTTGACCTTATTTCCTTAAGTTTTCAGCCTAATTTCATGTATTTGCATGATAAAATTGTGTTCTAAGTCCAAGAATGCTTACCTGATCGAAGTCCTTGAATTTCCTCTTCAAAATCGCTCAAGAACACCCCAAGTCCGAAGTTGATATATGTATTCTGTAAATATTTCGCGAAGGGAATTAAAACCCTTTCTGATCAGTTATTTCCGCTTCTGCGGTCCTTTGTCGCTTCTGCGACTACCGCATCTGCGGTAATTTTTCCGCTTCTGCGGAATTTCATTTAAAAATCCAAGGCCGCTTCTGCGACATAATGTCCGCTTCTGCGGAACTAACTCTCCAGCACAAAAACCGCTTCTGCGTTCGCCTGTCCGCTTCTGCGGACTCGCTTAAGCGGAAAAAGTTTCCGCTTCTGCGAAACTACCCTACTANCCCTTTCAAAAATTCGCGAAGGGAAAAAAAAACTATTCTGACCAGTTATTTCCACATCTACGGCTCCCGCTTTTGCGGTCAATGCACCGCTTCTGCGGACGTATCCGCTTCTGCAGTTTAACATCCGCTCCTGCGCCTCTCGCTTCTGCGGACAGATTAACGCATCTGCGGATCCCCATAAGAGCTCAAATACCGCATCTGCCGTCCTCCTGTCGCATCTGCGACTCCGCAGATGCGGTCACCAATTCCGCACCTGCGGTCCCTGCCGCTTCTGCGTCTCTCCTCTCGCTTCTGCGGTACCGCTTATGCGGTCCCAATTCCGCAGAAGCGAAAATACCAGAAACAGCACAAGTTCTGCAATCTCTTAAGTTCAAAACTTCCCGTACGCCACTCCGAAATCACCCCGAGGCCCCCGGGACCTCAACCAAAGACACCAACATGATCCAATACCTTATTCTAACTTGCTCCAATCATCAAAACACCTCAAACAACACTAAAACGATCATTTCTCATCGAATTCAACCCTAAGTTCTTCTAAAACTTCCTAAACACGCATTCAATCAAAAACCCAACTAAAACACCTCCGAATGACCTGAAATTTTGCACACACATCCAAAATCACCTAACGAAGCTACTGCAACTCTCGGAATCTCATTCCGACCCTCGGATCAAAATCTCACCTATCCGCCGGAATTCGCCAAAATACTAACTTCGCCAATTCAAGCCTAATTCTACACCGGACCTCCAAAATTACTTCCGATCACACTCCTAAGTCACAAATCATCCCCCAAAGCTAACCGAATTGTCGGAATCCACATCCGAGCCCTCTAACTCATAGGTCAACATCCGGTTGACTTTTCCAAAACAAACCTTCCTTAAAGAGACTAAGTGTCTCATTTCTTATCAAAACCATTCCAAACCAACTCTAACGCATCAAATACTGATAATGAAACATGAAGAAGCATAACATGGGGAAAACGGGGTGGTAACTCACGTGACGACGGGTCGGGTCGTCACAATAGCAAGTGTAGTATGAGTACGAAAATAACGCGTACCCAGTAAGTATCCAGTCTAATCTTGAAGAAGTAGTGACTAGAGGTCGACTTCGACACTTACTAGTGGTCCAATAATGTGATAATACGAAATTCTAATAAAGCATGATATACAACAATAAGACTCGTAACAAGAAATAACTGAACAGGTCTTCACCATATTTAAGAACCTAAATCACTTCCTTCCTTTAAAACATATGATTACACAAACAATGAATTTATACCAATTATAAAAGGGAATCCCAGTTCTATTATCACACACAAATTCCACCGAGGACATTTGGCCCGATCCAACATAAATGTAAATTGTGCACTGCCGAGGGTCGAATGACCCGAACCATAGATGCATCTATTACCCCGCTCGCGAATCATACATGCGACGAGGTTAATATAAATTCAAAGAACTTCCCCGCTCTCGAATTATACCCGCGACGTGGTCAAATAAAAGTTTAAGGAATTATCCTGCTCGCGAATCATACCTGTGACGCCGTCAAATATAAATTTAACATTAAATCATAGCCCTTTCACTTGGATTTTAAAAAAAAATTTCCCCACTCGTGAAACATACGTGCGACACGGTTACACATAAATTTCTTAAGTGATTATAATATTCCTCAATCCTTTTCGAAAATACGAAGTTCAGTGGAAACTCTTAAAATCTTAAATTCCTCAATTTAAATTTCTTTCAACACAATTATTACGCAACTTCGATCTTGTTTCTTCTCAAGGCAAACAATAACCATAAACCAAATAGCAAGGACAACGAGGCATGATGTAAACGTAAACTACCCGGACATAGGCATAGCTAGTAGATACGTACGGACTCTCTTTACCTTGTGCGTACGTAGCCCCCACAAATAGGAGCACATAATAATTTAGTTCACCTATGAGGTTAATTCCCTCTTACAAGGTTAGAAATGAGACTTACCTCGCTCCGAAGTTCCATAACCGACTCCAACGCCACTCCAACACCTCAATCTGTTGCCCAACGCTCCAAAACTAGACAAACGATGCGCAAACCAATGATAATATACTCTAATACTCATAACGATTCAATTTACAACAATTCCCAACTCTGCTTGGAAAGTCGATAAAATCACCCTCGGACCACGTGCCCGGATCCCAAAATTTTTCGAAGATAAACATTACCCATAACATTACGAACTCAAATATATAATTTATTCCAAATTCCATGTCCAATTTCATGGTAAAAATCCAAGAATATAAATTTCTAGGTTTTCTTTGAAGCCCCAAATTTCTACTAATTTCCATGCTTAAATACATATATAAATCATGTATTTAACTTGCAATAGGTGGGAATAACTTACCTTGATGTAGATGATGAAGACGGAGCTCCAAAATCGCCCCAAGAACGGCTCCCATAGAAGAAATGAAGTGAAAATGAGCCAAACCCTCGTTTTAAAGAGACACACTGCCCAGCCTACACTTCCGCATTTGCGGCACACCAGCCGCACCTGCGGAAATCTATCGCAGGAGTGGTTCCCTCCAAGCTAGGCGAAATCCGCTTCTACGGTCCTCCATGCGCTTCTGCACCTTCGCACCTGCGGGTGCCCTTCCGCTTCTGCGACCCAGCTGCCCCCTCGATTTTCCGCTTCTACGGAGCTCAGCTCGCATTTGCGGGCTTGCAGATGCGCAAATACCCTCTGCAGCCATCCAGCTCTGACCAAACGTGACCTCTGCGACCACCTAGCCGCACCTGCGGGCTCGCACCTGCGGCCCTCTTCACGCAGGTGCGGTTACACCAGATGCCCAGCTGCTTCAGCTCTTTCTCCCAACTCAAATTCGATTCGTTAACCACCCGGAATCCACTTGGGCCCCTTTCATTCGCACCAACTAGTTCCAAAACACATTACAAACATAGTCGAGCCTTGAAATCACAATAAACAACGCTAAAACCACGAATTGCACTCCAATTCAAGCTTAATGAACTTTTGAACTTCAAACTTCCACATTCGATGCCGAAACCTATCAAATCATGTCCGATTGACCTCAAATTTTGCACACAGGTCACATTCGACCTTGCAGACCTACTGCAACTTTCGGAATCAGATTCAGACCCTGATATCAAAAAGTCCACTTCTGGTCAAACTTCTCAAAAACCTTCAAATTTCTAACTTTAGCCAAACGACTTCAAAATGACCTACGGACCTCCGAATCCACTTCCGGACACGCTCCCATTATCAGAATCACCACACAGAGCTATTCCCAGGCTCGAAATCCCTAACGGACATCGATAGCATTGAAATGCACTGCAACCCAAATTTATGAAATTCTTCCCAAAATGCTAACTTCCACAATAGGCGCCGAAATGCTCCCGGGTCATCCAAAACCCGACCGAACATACGCCAAAGTCCAAAATCATTGTACGAACCTGTTGGAACCTTCAAATCCCGATTTCGAGGTCGTTTACTCAAAAATCACAACTTAGTCAATTTTTCCAACTTAAAGCTTCCGAAATGAGAATTTTCTCTCCAAATCAACTTCGAACTTCCCGAAGTTCAATTCCGACCATGCGTACAAGTCATAATACCTGAAGTGAAGCTACTCATGGCCTCAAATTGCCGAACGACGCACTAGAGCGCAAAACGACCGGTCGGGTCGTTACAGTACCCACTTTGGGTCTCGATTAATCTGGATGCGCGTCGAAAATTCCCCTTTGGAAAAGGGGGTAAACGCTCCTACCAAAATCAATTTCTTATTTAGGATTCGAACTCGAAACCTCTAATTAAGAATAAATGTATAGTTGCCCTTTCACCACAACCTTTGATGACTATAATAATATTATTGAACACAAATATCTGTTACAGATCTTCTTCACCTACAAAAGTACAAGTTTACAGCAAAAGTATTTAATATACATATGTATGAACCTTGAAAGAAAACAGAAAGGAGAAATCATTAGTGCAATATATGGGTTTTGAAGTTATAAGTTAGGGAAAGCCGGAATTAACCAGCTGATAAGCTCAAGAGAAAAAATAAAATAAAATTTTCCTATTATTTGTCCACTTTAGTAAATTAAGAGAGAAATAATTATTTTGTTTTCAATTTTACGCTTATTATTAAACAACTATTTTCCAAATAATTTGACCACTAGTAGTCAAATTTAGATTCTCCATTAATATGAATAATTTAGTAAAATAAAATTTTAACTAATTTCTTTAAAGAAAAATACAAAATTCAAATGGGACAAGTAAAAAGAAGGGAGGAGTACTAATTAAATCTTGTGACTTACAAACTGGAAAAAAAAGGAATATAAAACAAGCAATAAAGGTCCATTCGGTGTTCGGTGTCCACTTTGGTCCAAATTAACTATATTTATACCGAAAAGTCCTATTTTAAGGAGTAAAACATTTTCTATCAAGCTCCGTTCTCAAGGTTCGAATCAGAGACTTTTCACTACGAATGAGTGAGTAGTTACCTTTTATTTACTATCTTTAGAGGTGAAAATAAGTACTAATCAGAGTTAATGCTTTCACTTTGCTCACATTTTTTTTTATTAGAAAAGAAACTACGTGTTCATTTCTTTTTCTTTGCTTGTTCAATTGTTAAGTTAATAGAAGTTCAAGAGCTTAAATTATGACTTGCAAAACATAAACGAAGTAGCACAGTAATGTAACGATCCAAAGTGGGGTTTGCCTTTTTTCTTTTTCACTATTCTCTTTGGTTTTCACGTGCATGATCATTTATGTTAAGGGTTTGGGTTTACCACACAGTAATTTTTTATTACCTAGATTTTTGCTACCTAAAATTCAACTACCTAAGTCTAAGTTGCCCTTTCATTTTAATTTATTATTACTATATTTAAATAAGCACCGCACGAGTCAATTTCCTTCGATTTTCTGACTTTATTGAAAACCAAGCCATGGATTTCCTCAAACTTTCTTGCTTCTTGAAAAGCAATTATGTAAGTCTTCCTATAATAACAATAATGGAACTATTTGAAAGTTTGAAGTTTCTTGCAAAAATTAACCTTTATATTTTAATTTTCATTTCTCGTGCTTTAGTTGACAACCATGAGTAAATAATATATACTCCTTCCGTCTCAAATTATTTATCGTGTTTCTCTTTTACACGCCATTCAAGAAAATATTAATTAGAACGAGTTACCCTTATTTATGTTTTAAGATATAATCTCTTTTCATTGAATATTTACTCTATTTATGCTTTTCATCTTTAATACTATTAAGGATAAAATAAAAAAAATAATTAATTTTATCTTGAACTTCTAAAATAATAATTAATTCGATGATTATTTTTAAAAATCACGACAGATAATTTTGAGAATGAGAGGATAGTAATTAAAGATTACAAAGTATCCCAACACAATTTATTTAAAAAGTGGAAGTTTCAGTGAGTCAAATGCCATACTTTGGGGACTTCAAATTTAGTGAATCTCCAGAAATCTAACCCCTCGTTTAAAACCCATCTTGTCTGTTCTTTGACCTTAGGCTTCCCTTCCCAAACGTGCAATCGAAGTTTAAAATATTGTTTGTATAATTCAAAGAATCCATGTGCTTAACCCCTCTATCTTTGTGAATTCTTAACCTCTTCACATTAATACTTGTGACTTTTTATCCTTTTTCTCTTTTCTTTTTAAATATAAAAGAACATTTTTTGTGTACTTTTGAGCAATTAATGTGTACTATACTTTAATTCAACTCTCGCTAGTTTTGTACCGCTTTTGATTTATGAAGGTATTGAGAGTTCTTTAATTCTACTCATTGTTGTGGCATGAATTTAGTGATTAGGGTTACATATTTGGTCAGTGGCCGAGCTAAAGGGAGACATGAGGTTCGATTGAATCTTTTTCGCCAAAAAATTATATTGCATAAATAGTATCAAACAAATTTCTTTTACTGTTGAATCCTCTTGACAAAAGAAAAGATTGTAATCCAATAATAAAGGATGTTTACAAATTACTTTAGGTCACAAGTCCAAATTCTAATAGTGATACTAGTATTTTTTAAAATTTTCTTATATGAACTTCTGGCTTCACCATTATACTTGATCATCTAATGCTATGAAATATCTAGTTAATAATTACTTTAAATTAACAATTAAGTCGCAGAAAAATTTATTATAGTCCGATCGTGATAATTACTACTTTCTTCTTGGTTCGATTATGATTAATATTTATAACCTTGGAAATATAAGTTTTTTTTGTTTTGTTATGAGCACAGTTTTAAATTTTCTGTAAACGGAGAACGTGAATGTCATGCACGATGGATAGTGTCACAGGGTGATTTATGCCACTCGAATTCTACCCGAGGTTCACCACTGCGCGATAGTCAAGCCCAGCCTTGACTTCAGCCTTCCAACACTTAAAATAATTTTAGGAACGTTTGGACTTAGAATGATTTAAGGTAGCAAGTAAAGTAAGTAAAGGCACACACAAATTTACAGGAATCTCTTCCAAACTCGTATTAATACGTGAATACAAGAACACAATAAGCCAACCCTATGGCTAAGTCAAAGAACTCCCTAGTTCCCTGCCCCAAAACGATTTTCCCACCCTTAGGAATTACTTAGACGTTTTTAGCTTAACAAGATGCACAAGACTAAGTTCTGCCCATTTGGGACAGCCTTATGCACATATTTATAGTGCAGGCTGCCCAATTACACTTGGCAACATTTTAGACAATCAGTTGACAAGCTCCAACTGATGAGCAAACATGCTAAAAATGTGTATAACTAAGCCATACAATCTGCCATGATCTAAAAACGTGCCTCCACTTAGCCCCATGATCAGTCATGCTTGAATGGGGCAGTTGTAACCGCTCAACCGCCCTGTCATATGTACTACATGCTTGTTTTGGCCAGCTTTCTGCAAGCCCAAGGCTGGCATTGCGTCCAGCCTTGTCCTTTGATACTGCTTCGCCCCAATGCCATGACCATAGCTGCCGCATTTTGACTTAGCCGCACACGTCCATTGCCACAGCTTCCCGCCTATGTCAAGTCGCCCTCAACTTGATCAAATCTTCCCACATTAATGTCATTTCTTGTCCCGCATTTCCTTGCCTTGCCTTGCCATGTATTTGACCCTGCTTTGACATGGATTTGCTTTACCATCATTATGCCAACCCGCACGTCCAAGTGAAATGCGCCTTGCCTCCGTTCAAGGTGCGTTTGTCAACCCCGCATAGTCCGTCATGCCGAGTTGCGCGTCATGATGTTGCCCCATTTTCAGGTTGTGTGCCAAGGCCATCATGAAAATCCTTGTCACAACCCACACCTGCCGAGGAACTTTGTCAAGGGGCTAACAAACCACCCCCACCCGAAGAATTCGTCGTCCTCGACGAAGTAGTTTCCGGATTTTCAGCACCGCCATAGGCCCTAAATATGCCGCCTCCTGCTCATGTTCTTCCTTGTTCGGCTCATCTTCACCTTTTTCTTCAGCAAACAAAGTTGTAAGACGTTCATGTTTTGGACAGTCCCTCGCCATGTGTGGTCCTTTGCAAATAAAACAGCCATCAAACCTGCTGTTTTGTCCCTTATTTGATGAAAGTCCAACACATTACTTTTCCTTTCCATTTCCATTGCCCTCAACAACATTACCCTTTTCATTTCCGTTTTTCCTCCACTCTTTGCCTTGTCCTTGTTCCCGTTTTTAGATTTTGAAGTAGTAGAGAAATCAGTACCATCTTGTCCCAGCAGAAATCACCCAATGCATCCGCAGCAGCGATGGCACTGGGAAGGTCTTTCACACTCTGCCTTCGGAGTTCCATCTGCGCCCACGACTGCAACCCGTAAAGGAAATTGTGCAGCTTGTCTTCCTCAGACATGTTGCTTATACGCGTGTATAACGCCATCTGGTCATGGGTCAATGTACATGTATAAATGAATGAAATGCTTAAGAAGTACGTTAATAAGATTTTTTGGAATGTCCTAAGATCAATACGCCTTCGGATAAATTTTATCAGCTACGTATGTTTCTGAGACCCATGAATAGAAGATATAATAAGACACATGGGAAATCAAGAACATAGGCACCCCTAGTGCTTCTATGAATAGAGGCATTTGTGAAAGTTGTGCGTTTGCTCGTTTCATTTGTATCATAGGGATCATGCCAAAAGGAAAGAAGGGATAGCCTTAACATACTTGAGCCGATTATCTGGACAATCCCTCTAACACACGTCTTTTGTGATAAAACATGTAACTACGGATCGAAGTAGGGAAAATCTGTATGATATTCTTGAGAAAGATTGTACCGTACTCCCTTAGAATCGCAAGCTCACGCTTCTATAGTATTATGCAGTTTCATATAAACTCCTTTTTGAGATTTCATCGATTGCTTAGCAAATATAAACATCCCACTTAATTATGTAGGAAGATCTCTTATAATAGTGGGTTGTGGGCCCCACTTCTGTGGATTATTTTTGCCCAAAAATCTCCTAAATATGCCACCTGGTTACATAACCAAGAGTCACCGTTTGTCTTGATTAAGAACCCTACTTGCTGCCACGTTGGGAGGTCTATTAGGCTTATCCACGATTTCCTAATTAGCTTGTTAATCTCCCACTAAAATGCTAAAAACTTTTAACACACTTTATATACCTTACTATCATGGTCATGTGGTACCTTGTATGGCGCTAGTCCATAAATACGGGATATTATAGCTTGGACCATATTTTATCCCAAATTGACAACCTTCAACGAAACTCAACTTCTTTGATTTGTTTACCCTCTAACCTTCACAGTACTTAGTTACCACCTATTATAAATAGCATAAATACTTATAACCTCAAAAATAATTTCATTCTCCAGCCTACGTCGATTAACTTACGACGTAACTTTAACGTACGAAAATGCAAAATGTAACATCCTCCACCTTAGAAACATTCGTCTTCGAATGTTTAACTCCCCGGTATCTATACAAATTTTTGGCGGAGTCGCCTTTGTAACAATACTACTACCAACCCTTCTTGTAGAAAACTCAGTTATTCAATGCCACATATTGCCACAATCATCAATAACGACAATGACCTCACACGACCAATGATAATAACTAACACAAGAATCCATACACGTACCTTAAGGCTGTGATGTCTCAGTCAGATCCTTCTCTGGAAGAGGAAACAAGTGAGGATACCTAGACTTCATATCTTCTCGCTTCCCAAGTCATTTATTCCACATTATCGTTTCTCCAAAGTACTTTCACCGAAGCTATGTCTTTAGTCCTCAATCTCTAAACCTGTCTATCTAGTATAGCAATGGGAGTTTCCTCATATGATAGCTGCTCTGTGACCTGAACATCGTCAACTGACATGACTCTAAAAGGATCTCCGATACATTTACGGAGCATAGACACATGAAAGACTGGATGTACAGACTCCAAGTCAGACGGTAAGTCTAACTCATATGCTACCTGGCCTACCTTGCGTATTATCCTATATGGTCCAATGTTCTAAGGGCTAAGTTTTCCTTTCTTACTGAACCTCATAATGCCTTTTATCGGTGATACCTTTAGGAATACCCAATCGTCAACCTGAAACTCTAAGTCTCGTCGTCGATTATCTGCATAAGACTTCTGATGGCTTTGAGCTGCCAATAACCTTTCCTGTATTAGCTTAATCTTCTCGATTGCTTGTTGTTCCATCTCTGGTCCTACTAACTTAGTTTCTCCAACATCGAACCATCCTATAGGTGACTTACACTTCCATCCGTAAAGAGCTTCGTATAGAGCCATCTGAATACTAGAATGATAGCTATTATTATATGCGAACTCAATAAGCGGCAGATGATCATCCCAGCTACCCTTGAAGTCTATCACACAAGCCCGTAACATATCCTCCATTGTCTGAATAGTATGCTCAGCGTGTTCGTCTGTCTGGGGATGAAATGATGTACTAAGACTTACCTGAGTCCCCAATCCTTTTTGGAAGGACCTCCTAAAAGTAGCTGTAAACTGAGCAACTCTATCCGAGATAATAGATATAGGGACACCATGAAGTCGTACTATCTCCTTAATATAAAGCCTTGCATAATCCTCTGCGAAATATGTAGTCCTAACGGGCAGAAAATGGGCGAATTTTGTATGTCTATCACCAATCACCCATATAGAATCGAACTTACGCTAGGTACGAGGTAAGCCTATGACGAAATTCATATTAATTACTTCCCACTTCCAAGTCGTAATCTCTATAGCTTGCAATAATTCATCAGGTTTTTGATGCTCAATATTAACCTGCTGACAGTTAGGGTATTGAGCATCAAACTCCGCTATATCCCTTTTTATTCTGTTCCACCAATATATTTCCCTGATATCATGATACATCTTTGTTTCTCCTGGATGGACGGAATAACGGGAATAGTGAATCTCTCCCATAACCTGCCGGCGCAACCCTGCAAAATTAGGGACACATAATCATCCTCAATATCTAAGGTCTATCTCATGTAATCTTAAATGGTGTCTTCTCCTTGTGAGGGGTTATATCCCTATAAATGAGCTAACAAGGGATCCTCGTACTAGCGTTCCTTCACTTCAGTTACTAAAGAGGATGTTGTCGTGTCCTCAATAGTAATTCCAATATCACCTGAGTCCAGTAATCGAACTGCAAGACTAAAGTTGTATTCTGGGCTGGGCCTAAATGGGCCAAACGGGCCGGTCCTAACGGTCCCGGGCTTTGGCGGGCTAGGCTTTGGCGGTCCCGGGACAAACGGTCCCGGGCTTAACGGGCCTGGTGGTTGGAACTGGCCCACTGTGGGCCTAAGCCCACATGGTCCCGGGCTAAATGGGCCGGGCCCACGGGCCTAAGTGTTCCAGGCTAAATTTTTTTTGAATTTTTTTTATCTAAGGCATTTTCTTGTAAATTATATATATATATATATATATATAATCAATTATAATATAGTATCAATTATATAGTATATATAATCAATTATATAGTATATATATATATATATATATGTAGTATATACATATATACTATATATATACTATATGTATTGCCTTATATATATATAGGCTATATAATATAGCTTTTATATATATATATATATATATATATATATATATATATATATATATATATATATTGCTTTATATATATATATATTCCCTTATATATATAGATAGATAGATATATTGCCTTATATAATTTCTTGTAAATATATTATAGAATTGTGACTTAAATCTTATTATTCAAATTTAAACACAAAAAAAAGAAAAAATTGCAAAGAAATATTCAAGGGAATGCCTTATAATTTTTATTAAATAGACATTAACAAAAATAGCAATATCTTTCTTAGTCTTCCTCTCCCCAATGGAATGAGCACAACAAGGTGCTAATACCACCATTAAAAGGAAAAAAAACTAATGAAGATGTGCCAAAATACAAGTTACATATTAGTCTACATATTATCTCTAACAAATTTCATAAATCCTTCAATGTTCGGAGGAATTTCCGTTGGTGGTGGCGGAAAAGAAGCTTGTTCATCAACGCTTCCAGGCGAAGCAGCATTCTCCGCAAGTTCCGCTAGCATTTCTTCATAAGCTTCGTCTATCTCCGGTTGTGATTCAGGAAGTCCAAAATTTCTTCTTTCCAAACGGATCCAATCTCTGAAGACTGCTGATTTTTCCAAGCTCTCCCTCATAGACGCTCTATGATCACCGATTTGAACTCTCGCTTGACTGAAAGCGCTCTCTGATGCCACTGTTGAAGCTTGAACACATAAAATATCTCAAGCCATCCTTGAAAGAACCGGAAAGTATTTTTCTTTGTCCTTCCACCATTCCAAAACATCAAAGGTGCCGTCTGGATTCTCTTTTTCAATTCCCTGCGACAAATAAACTTGAAGCTCATTTAATAGTGAAGTATCACCAATATTATCACCTTGAGAACCCCCTGAACTCCGTCTAAGAACTAAGTGCTTTTAGGCCCGTAGTTCTTTTAGATGATTGCGAACTAGACGAAGTAGGAGTTGGAACATTTGGTCTAGCATGATCTAAGGCAAATTGATAAGCATTATAAATTGTTTGAGCATTTATTTTAATTGAGCCTTTTGCATCAGCAAGTGTAGCAAATTCCTCATCTGAAAGATCTAAAGCCTTATAAATATTTGAATACCAAAAGTGAGGACCTCCTAATTTCATGGTAAGATTTAACATGGCAGCAACACCATAAATAGGGGGGATAGGGAAAAAAATATTTTTTAAACTTATCTTTTATAGAATCAATAGCAAGTTGATAAATTACCCCACCCTCTGAAAATTGAACAAACAAATCACAGAGTGCTGCAATATAAACTAAACAGTTTGAAATAGTAGGATAATATTGCCCAGACAATTCATTTGTAGCAATATGAAATTGTTCTAAAAAATCTATAAGAATTTTAACATTAGTCCAATCCTGATTTGTAAGCATTTCATCATCATCATCACCACCAATACGAGCATTAAACGTTGCGTTTATTGGGTTTCTATATTCATATGCAACAACTAAACTTTCGTACATGTAATTCCATCTAGTCGGACAAGCTTTAGGAACCTTTCTCTCTCTAAGGCAAAATTCATCACATTTTTTAAAATATTCTTTAAGTCTACTTCTACGATTTGAATAAAAAAGCCAATTAAGAGCCATTTTAACCTTTTCAATTTCCACATTTAAAATTTTCATACCATCACCGACGATTAAATGGTAAATATGACAAATACATCTAACATGGAAACAATTACTAAATGCAGGATTTAGTGTAGTTGTAAGCAAGCCTATAGCATTAGTGTTACTAGAAGTATTATCCATAGAAATTGACATTATTTTATCTCTAATGCAAAAATATCTACAAATATCTCAACAGTGTTAACAATAAACTTACCTGTGTGACGTGAATTAATTATTCTATAAGCAATAATGCGCTTTTGCATTTTCCATTCCTCATCAATCTAATGAGTGGTTACAGTAAGATAATCACAGTCATTACCACTTCTACCAATATCAGTAGTAATAGCAATGCGACAATCTATATGAGTAAATAAATAGCAAATATTGTTCATATTCATGTTTATATTTATAAATATCGCTCTTTACGGTTGCGCGAGGCCATCCTTTATAAGTAGGATTATAAACTCTTCTAATATAATGCACAAAGTGAGGGTTAGAAGAAAAACTATAGGGTAAGCACATAACAGTAACCATTTTTGCCAATTCTTCACGATCTTTATTTGGATCGAAATATAAAATGCCACCGGTAACAGTGTTAATTCCCGGTTGAACTAGATTTGACCCGGTACTAGGGTTAACCTCAGTACCTACACTTCTCCCCTCTTGCGCATCTTTCATTTGAATATATCTAGCTTTATCTCTAGGGTGTTTCTTTATGTGTCTAGTCAAACTACCCGTACTGCTACGGTCTCCAGTATATTTGTGAGCCATCAAAGACCCACAAGTTTTATACTTAGCCTTAGTTTGTTCTCTTAGTTGAGTAAAAAAGTGCCAAACAAGAGATGTTTCGGGGCGTTTAGAAGGTTGTCTATTAAAAGTAGGGGTTACTATAGGAGGGTCAGGCGGGGCATTATTTGGATTATTATCAGTTGGGTTAACAACAGGACTAGTAGGTGTATCATCTAAATCCGGTTGCGTTTCATCAAAATCATCATTTTCCTCATCATTTTCATCAATAGTTTCATTAGGATAAAGAGCATTCATATATTCATCATTTAATTGTTGACCTGGTGCAACATCATGGCAAAATTGACTATCGGTAAATCAAAAACAAGGGTTATCACTATCAAGAATAATAGGTGGAGGAGGACGGGTAACAGGACTTGGTCGGGGAGCCAAGGGAGGAGTAGTAGCTTGGCGACTAGATTCACCAATTTTAGATTTTCCCTTACCACCAAATATTTTTTTCAAAGAAAAGGCCATATTAATTATAATTATACAAACTAAAACAAACAAAACTATAATATTAAAACTTAAGAGTTGGAACGAGTTTACCGAATTGACGAACAACTTCTTGAAAATTGTATATCGTTGAAGACTTGAAGACTTGAATACTTCAATTCACCAACTTCACAATTTTTCACAAATTGCAATAATAAAGTAAGCAATTATAGAAGAAAATTAGAGAGAGATTGATGATTTTGTGAGTAAAAATGAAAGAATGAGGGGGTATTTATAGTTGAGAATAGGGAAAAAGTGTAATCATAAAAAGTTTGGGGTTAAAACAAAGTTTGAAGGCCAAATGGCTATTTTTTAAAAAGCCAAACGGCTAAATTGGCAGGCCAACGGCTAGTTTTTAAACTTCTAACCGTTGGCCAATTTAAAAAAAAAATTTTTTTTTTGAAAAATAGCTGTTGGGCCCGTTAGAACCAGCCCAGGCCCGATAGCCGGTCCCGGGCTCGTGGTCTCAACCTAGAGGACCGGCCCACAGTGGAGGACCGTTTGGGACCGAACCGTTTGAACCGGCCCGTTTGGCCTGTGGGCTCGCAGGCCCGGTGCGGTCCCGAGTTGGGCCCGACCCACAATACACCCTTATGCAAGACTAGCTAGCTGATGAATGTCATGGGCTATCCCATTCTTCTTTGGTTGTAAATATGACATTCTACCCATAGATCTACGGCTGAGGGCGTCGACTACCACATCCGCCTTCCCCGGATGGTATAAAATATCAATGTCATAGTCTTTTAGTAGCTCCAACTATCTCCTCTGGCGTAAATTTAATTCCTTTTGGTTGAAGATATACCGAAGGCTCTTATGATCCGTATAGAAATCAACATGAATACCATACAAATAGTGCCTCCACATCTTTAGTGCATTAATCACTGCAGCTAACTCTAAATCGTGGGTCGAGTAATTCTTCTCGTGCTTTCTTAGTTCTCTAGAAGCATAAGCTACAATCTTACCATGCTGCATCAGTACACAACCCAATCAAACGCCCGAAGCGTCACAATAGATAGCATAACCATTGGTTCCATACGGGAGTGTTAGAACCGGTGTTGAAGTTAGTCTATCCTTCAATGCCTGGAAACTCCATTCTCAAGCATCGGTCCACTGAAACTTAGCTCCCTTCTGAGTCAACTTTGTCAATGGTGCTGAATGAGAAGAAAATCGCTCTACAAATCTCCTAAAATAACCTGCCAAACCGAGAAAGCTACGAACCTCCGTCGGTGTCGTAGATCAAGGCCAAGTCTTTACTGCCTCAATCTTTTGTGTATCAACCCACCTTCACCTAAAATAATATGCGCAAGGAAAGCTACAGAATTCACATTTAGAGAATTTTGCATACAGATCCCAGTGGCTGAACTATACTTGCACCACCTTTCATCGGACAATCTCTCATAACGTGGCCTGGATAACCACATGTATAACAAACACCCAACCCCATAGGCACTGCTCGACATGCTGCTTACCATACTGAGCACATTGTGGCATGGGCGGCCTCATTTGACTTGACTCGCCCCTATACTAAGAACTTGAGGCCCTGGAATTATAACTAGGCCCTGCATATGTGGAACGATCATATCTCTTACCGGTAAACTGAGGGGGGTGCTAGCGGATGGCTGGGCTGGATACCTCAGGTATTGTTATCTCTGACCACCTCAAAACTCACCAGAAGGACCCAAAGATCTCGCTCTCTTACTCTGGCCCCTATCATGCTCACAATCGGCCCTCTGCTTCTGCTTACGCTCCTCTACCCCTTGAGCGTATGCCTGAATACGAGAAATATCCATTCCTGACTGAAGTGAGACCGACATACAGTCGTTAAGCAGGTGCGGCTCCAACCCCATCACAAATTGGTGAACCCGATCCTCCATCTTAGATACAATAGTGGGAGCATACCTAGCCAATGAATCAAACTGAAGACTGTACTCCCGAACACTCATGTTACCCTTACGAAGGGTCAAGAACCTATCAACTTTGGCCCGTCTAAGCTCTGGTGGCAGATAATGACGAAGAAAAGCCTCTGTAAACTCCTGCCATACCGCTGGAGGGGCATCCTCACCTCTGGACAACTCCTAAGACTCGTACCGATTAACTTCAACATCTTGAAGTCTATAGGAAGCTAGCTCAACTGACTGAGTCGCAGTGACATTCATTACCCTCAAAGTCCTCTACATCCTATTGACAAATACCCGAGGGTCTTCGTTTGGATCTGCTCGATCTAGTGAATACCGGAGGGTCCAAATTAATGAAATCACAAACTCTCGCACTGATGGACCTATCTGTATGACCAATAACTACCTCCTGACCCCGAGCCTGTGCGGCTACTAATCGAGTTAATAGTTGAATAGCATCTCTCATCTCCTGACCCGGTGCATCTGGCTGAGGAGCTGGATGTATAGGGGCAGGCGCTGGAGCTGGTGCCCCTTGGAGCTCCTCTGGAGAGGGCGGGGTATATGAAGTGTGAGATGGAATTTCACTATGAGACTCTCCCCGAGCCTTGGTAACTCGTGGCGCTCGACTAATAGTCTCATCAGCCACGGACTTGTCCTTCTGGGCGGCTGTAGCATTCTTAGGCATTGCTGAAAACATAACACATCGTTAGAAAAATAAAATCTTATATCGCACGATCTAAGATAATAAGGGAGGATAACATCCTATATGTCCCGTAGTCTCCTGTTTATAAATGTGGTGCATAACACATTATAAACAAGACTCTACTAGACACGGTCTGTAGACAACCCTAGGACGAAATGCTTTGATACCACCTTTTTCACGATCCAAACTGATGGGCCATGAAGACTTACCGAGTCCTACCTGTCGAATACCCCTAAGCATGCGTCTAAGATATAAACATGAATTAAGGGTAGGTCATGAATAACAACTGTCAATAAACTACTGAATCACGTGAATCATACGTGAGAAAAACATGTCCAAAAGACATATATACATATACATGCGGAATACGGTAGAGCGAGATGACAAGGTTGCAATAGACAACTATATATCCAAAATTAAATCCCACATGGCCACATACTATCCAACTATACATGACTGTTGACAGACCTCTAATAGAGTGTACAACTGTATAAAGGACGGAACTAGGCCCCTCATACCCATATATACATACAAAAAATAGCGTACCAAAACTAATAACAGCTCCAGATCAAGTGGAGCACACCAACTTTCGCTGATTAAGGATCCTAAAAAGGGGGACCGTCAGCCTGTCTACTTGCACATGCGGGCATGAAACGCAAGCCCCAGGAAATTGGGGCATCATTACGAATAATGTACCGGGCATGTAAGGCATGAAAATCAGTATATGAAAGGCATAAAAGAAACATGGAGTAAGGGAATCTGCCTGTAAGTCTAAATAACTTTGTGAATTCTGAAATATTTATAAAGTCATGTATGTGCGTATAAATGTCGTATCATGCATAGGTATATACCATCAAGCCTATGAGGGCATCCCATCATATCATCTTGGCCTCTGTGGGCGAAATCATCAACGTGTACCAACTGATCAGGTGGTGGTGCGTATACAACGCCGTAGCCTTTTTCCATATCCCATAATACATATAATATACACGTATATAAGGCCATCTGGTCATGGGTCAATGTACATGTATAAATGAATGAAATGCGTAAGAAGTAAGTTAATAAGATTTCTCGGAATATCATAAGAGCCTTCAGATAAATTTTATCAATTACGTATTTTTTTGAGACCCATGAACAGAAGATATAATATGTTACGGCCCGACCGATAGTTTTGAGTAATTGCACTTCGCTCGGTAGTTTACGGGCATGAGTAACTCAGTATGCTGTATTATGACTTATCCGAATTATCGGTTTGGGTTTTCAGGTTATTCGGTATTGATTTGGAAGAATGATTCTCAGCTAGAAGCTTAAACTTGAAAGGTTTGATCAAGTTTTGACTTTTTAGTATTTGACCTTGGATTAGATTTCTGTTGGTTTCGTTAGCTCCGTTGGGTGATTTTGGACTTAGGAGCGCGTATGGATTGTGATTTGGAGGTCTGGGGTAGAATTTGGCTTGAAATGGCGAAAGTTAGAAATTATGAAAGTTTGACCAGGAGTGGACTTTTTTATATCGGGATCGAATTTTGATTCCGAAAGTTGGAGCAGGTCCATAACGTCTAATGTGACTTGTGGGAAAAATTTGAGGTCATTCGGACGTGATTTGATATGTTTCGGCATCGTTTATGGAATTAGGAAACATAGAAGTTCTTAGGCTTGAATCCAAGTGTAATTTGGTGTTTTGACGTTATTTTGAGTGATTCAAAGGTTCGACTATGTTTGAATGATGTTATGGGATGTATTGGTATGTTCGGTTGAGGTCCCGAGGGCCTTGGGTGAGTTTCGGGTGGTTATCGGATCACTATTTAGCTTTGGAAGTTGGAAATATCTGATATTTGGTGTTGGAAAGTTACAGGTCTCTGATCTTGGAAGTGCGGCCAAGGAGGGAATTTCGCGGACCGTGATGGTACTATGCGGTCGCGATAGGGTTGTGCAGACCGCGGAAGTTAAGGTCTCAGGGCCCGCGGTCGCGATGGAATTTACGCGCACCGCAGTGTGGAGTGTGCGGCTGCGGTGAGAAATAACGCGGACTGAGGAATGGAAGTTCAGAGGGCTTTATATTAGCGAGGTTTAGGGTTTTATTTCATATTTTGGACTTTCGGAGCTCGGTTTGAGGCGAATTTTCGAGAGTTTTCAAGGAAATCATTTGGGTAAGTAATTCTAACTCGGTTTTGGCTAATAATCATGAATATGTCATTTATTTCATCATTTGATTAGTAATTTGGGGGAATTTGGGGGAAAATTTGTGGAGTTTCATAAAATGGACTTTTGGGATTTGAAAGCCGATTTGAAGTTGGAATTGAGTGAAACTAATATGGTTAGTCTCGTAATTGAATGGGTTGTTGAGTTTTGTGAGTTTTGTCGAGTTTCGAGGCGTGGGCTCGGGTGTTTTGGCCGGATTTGGGATTTGACTTCGGATTCGATCTGTATCATTTTAATTGCTTCCTTGGGTTTTATCTGATGCATTTGAGTTGTTTTTGGCTAGTGTTGAGCCCTTCGAAGGTCTCTATGTGCGTGATGGCATTCTTGGAGCATCGTTAGGCTTGCTCGGCGTCGGGATTGGCTGGTTTAAGATAAGTAACTCTTCTAAACTTAGTGCTGAGGGTATAAAACCCTGAATTATATGTTATGTGATGGGTGTTGAGGTGACGCACATGCTAGGTGACGGGCGTGTGGGCGTGCACCCTGTGAGTTGTGACTCTGTTATTTCCAGGGCACTGTTTAGTGGCCCACTTTGTTGATAATCGTGTTTTTCACCATGTGATAAAGTAATTGAGCTGTACGTCATGCTAAATCTCATGTTTAGGCTTCATGCTGATGTTGTTGGGACCAACAGTGGCCGTTTCTTGCTGTCATCTCATTGGTGTCATTGATATATCGTACTCAGTCGCATTCATGCATTCATATCATATCTCAGTCTCAGTTGTTGCTTATTGATGCATTATATCACTGTTTTGGGTCAGTTTTCATGACATTGTAAGCCCGTGGGTGAGACTAGAGAGTGATGACTGAATGAGACCAAGAGCCTGATGATGAGTGATAGTTATGGGATCGGGCTACACGCCACAGCGGTTATATTGATGATTATAATAGCATTGGGCTATAGGAGCCCCTCCGGAGTCTGTAACACACCCCTAGTGAGCGCGGATGATATTATTGAGGGATGGATTTCCCTGGACATGTATTTGTCCGACGTATTGATATATGGAGATGGATTTCTCCATAGGGATGGATTTCGCTTTTTCCTCGGTACCGAGTGACGTCTTGTCATTGCTGAGTATGTTTCGTGATGCATTTCCTTGGGTCACATGTGCCATATACGGTACCGGGTGGTTGAGCATATATATATTATTGAGGGATTAATTTCCCTGGGCATGGATTTGTCCGAAGTACTTGATACCTGGAGATGGATTTCTCCACAGGGTTGGATTACCCTTATCCTCGGTACTGGGCGGGTTATAGTCGGTGTTGTATATGTTCCGGGATGGATTTTTCTAGGCCGTATGGGTCATATACAGTACCGAGTAGCTGAGTGGGATGCACCGAGGTTCAGTACTCTGAGAGTGTGAGTACATGATTCATCTCTGGGATACATGGCATTGGCATGTATACATGGCATACATGCATAGAGACACATTTTTCCTTATGATTTACGGTATCGCGTCATTCATGACTTTTTACATACATCGATATGTGGTTATAGAGAGGTATTTCACACTTGTTATTTGAAAAAGGAAATGAAACACGTTTACCTATTGTGGAAAGGATTTTCAGGAAAAAAGTTACAATTTTCAAAACTTACTCATATTTTTAACGATTTCGGTAGAGGATTTGGGCTTTCATTGGTATACTTGAAAAGTGGAACTGTTTTCGGAAAACTATGAAAAGGCTAAGCACTTTATTTCTAAGCTATTTCTTTATTTATTTGCTGTACACTGTATGAACTACTGTTGGTTATTTGTGTTGGACCCGACCTATGTACCAGCTGGTCACTGCTTTCAACTTGAGGTTAGGTTTATTACTTTTTGAGTACATGGGGTCGGTTGTACTCATACTACACTTCCTGCACATTGCGTGCAGACTTCGTATGCCGATGTGGCTGTGTTCGTTGGGAGCTGAATTGGGAGATATACCTGCATCCCTGTTGTAGATGTCTCTTATTCGTGGTAGCCTTATAACATTAAATTATGCTTATGTATTTGTCAAATAGATGATTTACTTTCTTCGTATCAGCTTTATAAACTCTATTCTTAGAAGCTCATGATTTGGAATATCAAACCTTGGGAAATGTATAAGATTTAGAAAAATTCTGTTGTTTAATTGTTTTATTAAGTTAAATAGAATTGGATAATTGTTAATTGGCTTACCTAGCGGGTTGGGTTAAGTGCCATCACGATTGATGGATTTTGGGTCGTGACATAATATGACACATGAGAATCATGAACATATGCACTCCTAGTGCTTCTATGAATAGAGGCATTTATCAAAGTTGTGCATTTGCTCGTTTCATTTGTATCATAAGGATCATGCCAAAAGAAAGAAGGGATAGCCTTAACATACTTGAGCCGATTCTCTTGATAATACCTCTAACACACGTCTTTTGTGATAAAACACGTAAGGACGGATTCGGATCGAAGTAGGGAAAAATCCGTATGATATTCTTGAGAAAGATTGTACCGTACTCTCTTAGAATCGCAATCTCACGCTGCTATAGTATTATGTAGTTTCATATGAACTCCTTTTTGAGATTTCATCCGTTGCTTAGCAAATATAAACATCCCACTTAATGATGTCGGAAGATCTCTTATAATAGTGGGTTGTGGGCCCCACTTTTGTGGATTATTTTTGCCCAAAAAATCTCCTACATATGCCACCTAGTTACATAACCAAGAGTCACCATTTGGCTTGATTAAGAACCCCCACTTGCTGCCGCGTTGGGAGGTCTATTAGGCTTATCCATAATTTCCTAATTAGCTTGTTAATCTTTCACTAAAATACTTATCACTTTTAACTCACTTTATATACCTTACTGTCGTGGTCATGTGGTACCTTGTATGACACTAGTCCATAAATACGGGGTATTATAGCTTGGACCATATTTTATCCCAAATTGACAACTTTCAACAAAACTCATCTTCTTTGATTTGTTTACCCTCTAACTTTCACGGTACTTTACCACTTGTTATGAATAGCATAAAACATATATCCTAAAAAATAATCTCATTCTCGAGCCTACGCCGATTAAATTACGACGTAACTTTAACGTACGGAAATATGAAATGTAACAGAAAGTGTTTGTTGTACTTCAGACTTTTTGGCCTTAAGTGCATCTGAAGTGCAATTTTTCACTTCAGACTTATTGGCCATAAGTGTAGCAAAACGTTTGTGCACTTCAGATATTTTGGCCTTAAGTGCACCTGAAGTGCAATTTTTCACTTCAGACTTATTGGCCTTAAGTGTAACAAAACATTTGTTGCACTTTAGACCTTTTGGCCTTAAGTGCATCTGAAGTGTAATTTTTCACTTCAGACTTATTGGCCTTAAGTGCATCTGAAGTGTAATTTTTCACTTCAGACTTACTAGCCTTAAGTGCATGAAACCATTGGTTACACTTCAAACCTATTTGGCCTTAAGTGTATCTGAAGTGTAAATTTTCACTTCAGACTTATTGGTCTTAAGTGAATGAAAACGTTTGTTGCACTTCAGACTTTTTGCCCTTAAGTGCATCTGAAGTGTAATTTTTCACTTCAAACGTATTGTCTTTAAGTGCATCTGATGTGTAATTTTTCACTTCAGACTTATTAGCTTTAAATGCATGAAACCATTGGTTGCACTTCATACCGATTTGGCCTTAAGTGCATTTGAAGTGCAATTTTTCACTTCATACATATTTTTGTTAACTTCAGACCCATAAGTCTGAAGTTGATCGTAAAGTGGGTACACTTGCAAACTTTTTTGCAAAGTGAGTATAGGTTCAATTGTGACTCCAAAACCAGCTATAGATGCAAAAGCCCCGTTGTTTTATACTTTTATTAGTTTTGGCCCAATAATTTGATGGATTATTAACTCGTTGTCTAGTACCTTGTTTTGGCTAAGTTTTTTTTTGTATTGGGCGCGATTAAATTTGAATTTGCGTAAAAGCAGCTCCATAATCAAGGTACGAATCTGAAACCTCCGGATAAATATGAAGGAGTACTTATCACTCCATCACATCCCTTGTTCCTTTCGTTTATTTTAAAACTAAAACTTTTTCTTCCAAAACTAACTATATCAGTTCTTTTCTAGGGGAAAAAGCAAGTGATCAGACTTCTTTCTCTCGCATAGCCATGTTGGTGATCTAATTTTCGAACATCATAAAAGCAATAAAGCATCTTTGAGGGAAAATGAATAAATAACCAAAAAAACTCATAGACATCAATAAAATGTTCAAGAATTTAGGAACAAAAGCAGTAAGAACATTGGGAAAATGACACTGTATAGCCGCTCTTAAAATAATATCCGAAAAAATATATGTTTTTATATATTTTTTGTATATATATATTCTGTATGTAATACACAAAAATTATACATATTTTTTTTACACTTTTTCGGCTACCAACTATAAGGGTTTTTGGCGCGAGCCAAAAGTGTAAAAAGCCCAAAAACATTATTTGAGTAGAGGTTCTATTTCGTAAGAAAGAATTGCTTAGAATTTTGGAAACTTTAAATATAATCATTATCATCATAACCACAAGTAAACTTGTTACGATATGAACATTTCGAAGGTGAAAAGGAAATACGAAAGCAAAAACAATTGGAGTTAAGTGGGTTGACATATTGGCTAATCCATTAGTGTATTTTGTAATCGAACAAAATAAGCTTTAACCCCTTCGTTTATTTTCCAACCAAAATAAGAATTCTCAAAATATGATTTGTTTATTTTTTATTTACCCATTACTTCTATGGCACATTAGTGCCACAAAGACCTTTGGTGGTCTTACTGGTACATATCATGGTGGGGTCTTCGACTGGGATGAAGTCGTAACTAGATACTTATGGTTGGATTGAATCTTTTGCGATAGAAATGCACTCTTTTCCCAATTTTCTAACATATGGGGCTAGCTTGTTTCCACTGATGGCAGCAGGCCAAGGACCCAAAGGACACGTAGCCCGGGGCTAGTCTAAAATCGAATTGTTCCATTTTCTTAATGAGTATGTTGGAAGGTTCCTGCATAAGTTGTCGGATCCTAAAAGAATTTTTTTTTCTGGGCGTGTTATTTAAGTCGAGTTTCTTTAATGTCCTATCCTAATCTCCATCGAATTTATTGCTTTAGTCATGTCCTATCAGCGATATGATAGGAGTTCGTCATTTGTTGATAGATTTTTTAGGTAAGATTTTTTCCCCTTTGGAAGAAAAAGATTGAAATGACAATTTCAATATATATATATAT
>NW_017672510.1:146893-186815 GCF_001879085.1 Nicotiana attenuata
ATATATATATATATATATATATATATATATATATATATATATATATATATATATATATATATATATATAATGTTTCACCTTACTGTTTTGGAGGATAAACACAATAATACATTAAGCTAAAGGGAACAATACACCCTGTCATATGACATAGAAGGCAGAAATTTTCTCAAACTAAAAGTTTTGGCATACAATATTTGGGTAAAAAATTTTCCGTGCCTCGCGCTTATAAATAAATATAGGGGTGTATAAACCGAACCGGAAAATCCCACCAACTCGAAAAGTTAAATCAAACCGATTAAAAAATTCGTTTAGGTTTGGTTTGATTTGATTTGGTATTGAGTAAAAAAAACCCGAACCAAACCGACATATAAATATATAATTTTTATATATACTTTAAAGACTTTTTATAAAATTTTCTTTAAAATATATCTAGAAATATTTGAGATTCTCTTATGGATATAATATTGAGTTAAATATAAAGTGCTCTATTTTTATTAACTTTAGATAATGGATTGTATGATCACTTTCTATCAAGTGTTGCATATTATTGTCTTAATTATGACCTAACCTTGATAACTTAATATAATTCGATGTAAATATTGAACGCAGATAAGTGTGATTGAGAATTTTACATAAATATATAAAACTGAAAGCCTGATTATGTTTGCACTTAATGGAGATCTGAATCTTAATCATTCAGGTGTCAGACATTAAGTGCATTTGTTTTTAAAGTCTGAATCTTAATTATTAAGTGTGTTTTTTTACTTCACATCCTGTAACGACCGGACCGATCGCTTTGAGCATTTGCACTTCGCTCGCCAGTTCTCGGGCATGACTAGCCCCGTAAGGTGTATTATGACTTATGCAAATCATCGGTTTTGGTTTTCAGGTTAATCGAAATAGATATAGAAGAATGATTCTCAGCTGGAAGCTTTAAATTTGAAAGGTTTGACCCAGTCTTGACTTTTTAGTATTCAATTTCAGATTTGGATTTTTATGATTTGGTTAGCTCCGTTGATTTTGGACTTAGGAGCGTGTTCGGAATGCAATTTGGAGGTCCGTGGTAGATTTAGGCTTGAATTGGCAAAATTGGAATTTTGGCGTTTTCTGGTTGGTAGTGGAAATCTTGTTTATCGGGGTCGGAATAGAATTCCGGAAATTAGAGTAGGTCCGTTGTGTTATTTGGGACGTGTGTGCAAAATTTCAGGTCATTCAGAGGTGATTTGATAGGTTTCGACATTGTTTGTGGAATTTAGAAATTTCTAAGTTCTTAGGCTTGAATACTAGGCCGATTTGTTGTTTTTTATTGTTTTGAGTGATTCGAAGGCTCGACTAAGTTTGAATGATGTTATGAGATGTGTTGGCATGTTTGGTTAAGGTCCCAAGGGCCTCGAGTGTGTTTCGGGTGAGTTTTGGGCGAGTCTGGGCATTTTCAAAACTCAGGCATGGTTCTGGTGTTTAATTTTCGCTGTGGGGGAAGGGATTTTCCGCTGAGGGCGATGGATTTTCGCTGAGGCAGAGTAGGGAGCACTGAGGCGGAAAATGGGGCGCTGAGGCGGCCCAGGGAAAGAATCCGTAGGTTCGTTGGTCCGACTTCGGAAGCCTATATCTTTTGATCTACAAGGAATTTTGAAATGATTCAAAAATGAAAGTTGTAGCCCTTCGTGTCTAGATTCCAGAAAGATAAAGCAATCATAATTTGGACATCTGTAGTGAATGTTATTGCCAAAATACTAAAACCTATCTGTGCAGTCACCAGAAGCGCGGTCAACGGTGATTTACCACGGTCAGCGGTGATTTTCCGTGGTCAGCGGTGATGGGAATCCGAAAGGCGCACTATAAATACGAGATTTGGGGTTTTATTTCATATGACCTAGAGAGCTCGGGCTTTTGCTATTTTTCGAGGGATTTTCAAGAAAACTATCGGGGCAAGTGATTCTAACTCAATTTTGGCTAAAATACAAGATTATAACGTTGGATTCATCATTTGAGTAGAGATTTGGGGTGAAAATTTGGGGAAAAATTGTGGAATTTCATAAAATGAATATTTGGGATTTGAAAGCCGATTCAAAGTCGGAATTGAGTGAAACTAGTATGGATAGTCTCGTAATTGAATGGGTTGTCAGATTTTGAGACTTTGGTCGGATTCCGGGACGTGGGCCGGGAGTCGGGTTTTAGCAATTTCGGGATTCTTGAGTTAATTTGATTATTTTTGCTTGGGCTTTGTTCCTTTAGCGTATACTGATGATAATATACTGATTTTGGTTAGATTTGGAGCATTTGGAGGCCCATTCGAGAGGAAAAGGCATCGCGAGCTAGAGTTTGGACCGGTTTGAGGTAAGTAATGATTGTAAATATTGTCCTGAGGGTATGAAACCCCGGATTTCACATCGTTATGCTACTTTGAGGTGACGTACACGTTAGATGACGAGCGTGGGGTTGGGCACCGTTGGGGATTATTACTTGGTCAGTCCCGTACGACTATTAAGTCGCATATTTGATTGTAGGCTGTTTGATATCATTGTGTTTTGGAAAGTATCACTATGTTTTGGGCTGAATGCCATATATGGGCCTAGTGCCAACTGTTTGGACCCTCAGGGGCTTTTTACTACTATTCCTCACTATTTTTGACTTAATATCTGTACTCAGTCATGCTGTATTTTACTGATTTCATAACTCAGCCTTATTTACTCCGTTTTGACACTTTAAATGATATTTTGGGCTGAGTTTCCTGTTTTATTGTTGCCTAAGTGGCTTGAGAGGTTTCTGACTGAGTGAGGCCAAGGGCCTGTGTTGTGAGGATATTTTGGGATCGAGATGCATGCCGCAATAGGTTGTTACTGATTCGTGATATTGTAAGGCCGAGGGCCTGATTGATTATGCCTCGAGATGGCTTGTTATAGCGGTTGTGCTGTAGGAGCCCCTCCAGAGTCTGAACAATCCCAGTGAGCGCGGGTACCCAGTGTGAGTGATGTGATGTAGCCCAAGGGGCTGTTGTTGATTCATATTGTTGCCCGAGGGGCTATTGTTGATTCATATTATTGCCCGAGGGGCTGATTACGAGTGATTGTGAGGTAGCCCGAGGGGCTGATTACGAGTGATTGTGAGGTAGCCCGAGGGGCTGATACTGTTGATATTTTGCCCGAGGGGCTGTATACGAGAGAGTTTTTGCCCGAGGGGCCAGCTATGTTGTCATCATTTCTATTCACTGTTTCGTCACTTGTTTGAAAACTGTTGAAAGACGTTTTAATTGGATTTTCACACATCTTCAAATGATTTCTACCGAAAACTGGATTTTTAAAAAAATGGGTTGATTTATATATACTGTTTTGGAAACACATTGTGCTTACTATGGTGTTGTGACGTGGATTATATGTTTTCTTGCCGCTCAGTCTTTATTTAATCTTATTACTTACTGATTTGGCGTACTCACATTACTCCCTTCACCTTGTGTGCAGATTCAGGTATTTCTGAACCCGATAACGGGTGTTGATTACTTAGTGGAAAGTTCATCCGAGATAGCAAGGTAGTTGCACGACGTTCGCAGCTGTAACGACCCGACCGGTCATTTTTAGAATTCACGCCTCGATTCCCTATTAACTTCTTCCCCTAAGTTTATTCTGCTATTTTGGTTTGCCGGGACATTCGGTGTGGGGTTTCGGAGAGTGTTGGGACACTTAGTCCCTACATGAGAGCTTAAGTGTTGGAAAGTGGCCCGTAGTCAGAACAGTGTGAAGACGGCCTCGGAATGGAAATCCGACGGTTCCGTTAGCTCCGTTGGGTGATTTCGGGGTTGGGTGCGTGTTCGGAATGTATTTTGGAAGTCCGTAGCTCATTTAGGCTTGGAATGCCGAAGTTTGAATTTTTGAAGTTTCCTGTCCGATAGTGAGTTTTTGATCCGAGGGTCGAAATGGAATTCCGGAAGTTGCAGTAGCTCCGTCATGTCATTTGGGGCGTGTGTGCAAAATTTCAGGTCATTCGGACGTGTTTTGGTTAGGTTTTTGATCGAAAATATATTTTGATGGAATTTGAAGTCCTTAGGCTCAAATCATTGATTAATTCGAGTTTCCGACATTGTTTGAGGTGTTTTAAGGATTGGTACAAGTTTGAATGAGGTATTAGGTGCTATTGGTACTTTTGGTTGGGGTCCCGGGGGCCTCGGGATGATTTCGGGTGGTTAACGGAGGAATTTGAAGTTAATGCAGCAGCTGAATGTCCCTCTTCTGGTATTTTCGCATCTGCGGCTTGGGAACCGCAGATGCGGCGCCGCAGAAGCGGCTATTTGGCCGTAGAAGCGGCTTGTCCCCTTTTCCCTCAGAAGCCGCAGAAGCGGTGCCATTTCCGCAAAAGCGGAGTCGAAGAAGCGGCTTAGGCATCGCAGAAGCGGAGCCGCAGAAGCGGCCCAGCTATCGCAGATGCGGCCCTGTCCCCTTTGATGAAAGACGCAGAAGCGGTTGCCTTTTCCGCATAAGTGGGACCGCAGAAGCGGTCCCTTGTCCGCAGAAGCGGAAACACCTGTTCAGAAATATCAATTTCGAGGGTTTAATTTCATAAGTTTGAGAATCGATTGAGAGCTCGGGAGAAGGCGATTTTGAGTGGGTTTTGAAGAGAAAATCATTGGATAACGTTTCCTTGATCCCTTTTCATTATATTTCATCATTATATAGCTAAATACATCATTGGAATTCGAATTTAGGATCAAAAGTTGGTTAATTTGGGGTAAAACTTCTTACACCGAACTATTGGGTTTTGAGGGGGCATTTGACCTCGATTTGGGAGATTTTTGTATGGTTAGACTCGTGAGAGTACGAGGGTTCTGAAAATGTAAAAATTATCCGATTCCGAGATGTTGGCCTGAGGGGCATTTTGGTCATTTTGCCTAATTTCACGCCTTAGCTTTGAATTAAATAGTAGAATCAATTTCTTGAGATGTTAGTTACAATGTGTGATTTAATTGAATAGATTTGGGCAATTTGGAGTCGAGTTCTCATGGCAAGTACGTGGTTGCTAGTTGATTTTAGCCGTTTCGAGGTAAGCATCTTGCCTAACCTTGTGTGGGGGACTTCCCCTTAGGATTTGAGTCTTCTTTGTTGATTGTATTCCCTGTACGCGAGGTGACGAGTGCGTGCTTGGATTTATTTGTGGAAAATTGCCCCTTTTAGGCTCTTAGGTCCTTGTAATCACCGAATATGAAGTTGTTCTTGATACGATTGAGTTCCCTGTTATTAGTTCCACCTCTACGCGACTTACTTGGAATTTATCTGCCCTTTTTGGTTATTCTTGTTGCCTAAATGACTTTTACTTGTTTAACTGTAGATATTTGCCCTTCTGTAGTCACATTATCATTCGTAACTGCTTGTCTTTATCTGGAAAGCATTATTTCTATCTCTCGTGTAATTAATTGGTCTTAATTGGAAAGAAGATAGGTATCCTATGTTTAGTTGATACTTCCTTAATAGTAATTATTTGATTCATGTTAACTTCCTTGTTGTAGAACTGAGTATTATGGAATAGTTGTTTCGTATTATTTCTCCCTTGTTGAGTTGTTCTTATTCGCTTAGTATCCTTGTTACAGTTATTTCCTTGTACGTTACTTGTACCGTCCTTTGGTGAACGGAATCTCTTGAGTTGATTCTCTTGCTTTTTTCCTGTATATATTGTCATTTCTTGATATTGTGATGCACGAGGTTTCTTCCGTGCGGTTGTTGATACTGTGATGCACGAGGTTTCTGCCGTGCGATTGTGAATATTGTGATGCACGAGGTTTCTGCCGTGCGGTTGATTTTGAAGGGTTGCACGAGGTTTTTGCCGTGCTGTTGTTGTTATTGATGTTTTGCACATGCGGCGTAATAAGGCGTGATATGTTATATGCTTATATGTGGGTTGCACATGTGGCGGAATAAGGAGGGGACATTGTGATGCACGTGTGGCGAAATAAGGCGGTACCTATTATCTTACTATTTGCACACGTGGAGAAATAAGGTGGGCTATATCAGGGGATGATTGTAGGGAATTGTGACGGCCTGTGGAGGCATCCCTATTTGTTTAATAATGTGATTGTGGGTTGCTTACCGGTATGAGCTTTATCGCTTGGAAGTTGTGAGGAAACATCGCACGTGCGGTCCGTTCTCCTTTTCATGTTTACTAGCTGGTAGAATTTTGTTAGAAACATTTGCACAAGCATACACGTAGCTGAACACCCCTATTAGAGGTGAATTCCTCCTGATTTTGCTAAGGGTGGAGGTACGCCCTCGTTTATCCATTATATTTGTGAGAGTGGCCCTAGTTAGCCAGTTAGTTGTCGGTATGACCATGAGATTGATGGGCACAGGATGCCAATTGTTAGATTTCATATGCTGGGCCTTCGCGAGTTGTGGTTTGTCCGAGAGTTGGTGAAATTGTGGAAAGAGTTGGATAAGACCTTGTGAACATCATTGTAGGATATGAGTTATTGACTTGTTTTCCCATTGCTGTGTTGTGACCTTAGGATTTGGATTGTGATTCTGCCGTCATTTCCTATCCTCATTTATTATATTCTCGTTGTTACTTGTTGTCTTTTTCCCTTATTGTAAATTGTAGCATTCTTGGTCATTTATACAGTCTTTACATATTTATATGTCATTTCCATTATTCCTATGATTATTCTGTTTATTGACCGGTAGGTGCCTTGACTGTTCTTCGTCACTACTCCACCGAGGTTAGTCTTGATACTTACTGGGCACCGCCGTGGTGTGCTCATGCTACTCTTCTGCACATTTTTGTTGTGCAGATACAGGTACTCCCATTCAGTTATGTCAGCTTTGGAAGGAGGCGTATCGGTAGAGACTTCGAGGTATATCTGCTACGTCCGCAGACCGAGGAGTCCCTTTCCAGCTTTCTGTAATAAGTATAGCTATTTCAGTATTTCTCCTTTGTATAGATATTCTTGAGTCAGAGCCTCTTATGTATCCCTTAGCTTGTGATTTGTGAGTTTCCGGGTTTTGGGAATTATTTTAGACTTGTGATGTTGAGTTGTACTTGCCATGCGGCATTCAGTACAGTTTCCTTTAGATATTTGATTTGATTTTCTAACAATTGGCATCCTGTGCCTTATTAGAGTCTCGTGGATCGGTACGGAGACGTCTGTACTTATCTGCGAAAGGCTATGTAACCGTTAGGAAAATTCCACTTCATTTGATTTCCCTGTCGTGCGAGAATTTGGCATCTACAATCCTAAACCTCTGTCTTCTACTTTCTCACAGATGGTGAGAACACGTACAACCCGAGGTGATCAGGCACCCGCGCCCCCTGCTGCAGCCGTCGGAGGTCGGGGCCGGGGTAGAGTTCGAGGACGCGCACGTGGTGTAGCGAGAGCACCTGCGCGAACTGCCGGTGAGGTACCACCAGCAGATCCAGCCGGAGCCCAGGCACCTGACACGCCTACTGCTACTACTACTCCAGCCCTTCAGGAGTCTTTGGCACAGTTCATGAGTATGTACACCACTTTGGCTCAAGCAAGATTGCTTCCCCTTGCTGCAGCCACATCCCAGGCCGGGGGAGGAGCACAGACTCCTGCCGCCCGCACTCCTGAGCAGCGAGCGCATGTTGAGCAGGTCCCAGAGATTATTCCTGCACCGCCTACGGCCCCAGTTCAGCCCGAGGGCATGGCAGCGGCTTCCGAGCAGGAGCAGATGAGACTAGAGAGGTTCAAGAAGTATGACCCTCCGGTTCAGTGGATTAGCATCAGACGTTGCCTTGGGGTTTCTTGATGAGTGTTACCATATTCTCTGTACTATGGGTATCTCTGGATCGAGCGGGGTTTCTTTCACTACTTTTCAGCTTCGAGGAGCCGATTATGATTGGTGGCGCACCTATGAGTTAGACAGCCCAGACGAGGTAGCTTCACTGACTTGGACCCAGTTTTCAGATATGTTTCTGAGAGAGTTTGTTCCTCAGAGCCTCAGGGATGCATGGCGTGCGGAGCTTGAGCATTTGCGCCAGGGTGCTATGACCGTCTCGGAGTATGCTGTCCGTTACACCAGTTTGGCTAGACACGCCTCAGCCTTGGTTTCTACTGTTCGCGAGAAGGTTCGTCGGTTCATTGAGGGGCTCATTCCTAGCATCAGGTCCAGCATGGCCCGTGAGTTGGAGATAAACATTCCGTATCAGCAGGTTATGAATATTGCTAGGAGGATAGAGGGTATGCATGCGAAAGAGAGAGAGGGCAGGTAGGGTCATGAGGGAGAGAGCAGCCGAGATCAAGAGAGAGAGCTTGAGGAGGCCTCGTAGGCCGGTGAGATATACTGGTCCTTATTTTGGAGGCAGGGTGCGTCATGGTAGAGGTTTTGCGGGTCAGCCAGTTTAGTTCGCGCTTCAAGCTTTGCATGGTGACTCAGGAGCTCATAGGTCTCGGAGTACCCGCATCGCACAGTTCCCACCGCCTTGTCAGCAGAGAGGGTGCTTTGAGTGTGGAGATACTAGCCACATGATGAGAGATTGTCCCAGACTTCGGACCGGTGTGTCCCAGCGAGGTATTCAGGTAGGTAGAGGGCGCCCAAGAGGGGGAGGCCCGGCTCGTTGATGTGTTTCATATAGTAGGCTTGAGGTCGGTGCGCCAGTTGAATGACATTCAGGTGCGGATTCGGTTTGTTATAGAAGGGCACTATCTGTAGTTCACCACAGTTCTGCTTATCGGGGTGAATTCCCTTATTTGTTGTTCCATTTATAAGTGCGTTTCATTATTGTACTCTGTCTACGTGATTATTCTATTGGGAGGTTCTATGAGTGATAGCCGTGTCTATCATCCGTTCCTAGCTGTTGTCGGGAGTTATGAGGCTAGTAGTAAATTCATGTTGTCTGTTTCGGTAGATTTGATGTGATCTCTGAGTATTCTTGGTTACGAGTTGTGATTTCTATGCTCCACCGGTGTGGGAGCCAGCCTGTGTTGTAATTGTAGACGGGATTGATCTAGTGAGAGTCTCTAGATGGGTTGATGTGTGCCCTACTTGTGATTCAGTAATGAGGGCGGGACCCTCGTGATTTCAGGTGATTTGATATGTTGAGACCGGGTGGTGTACTGCGGTGAGGAGTTATATCAGTATAAGATCATTGTGAGTCTTTTATATGCTTTCATTCTTTCTTGTTAGATGTTTTGTCGATTTGTGTTTTAGAAGAATCTGTGCTAGTTTGATTTGTTTGTTAGTTCCTTATGTGTTTCCTTTCTCATATTCAGTCATTCCCGTTTTATGCTTCTTGAGTTTTAGCTTGTGGGGTGTGTACCCGTTGGTGTTGGCTGAGATTTGGTTATTCGGGTGTTCTGTTATGCAGTTTTCGGGGTTATTGTATCATCGCCAGTGTTGTGGAGGTTTTAAAAGAGTTCCTGTTGAATATGAGGCTTATGGCCGGTACGAATTTGATCTCACGCAAGTATTGCTATCAGAAATGATATTGTGGGCCTATGGGTGATGTGTCATGTTGCGTGGTTGTTCCCTGTGTGTGTTGGCTTGTATTGAAATAGCTGGTTGAGATTGATACCGGATATAGATTTTGGATCGGGTCTTTTGGAAACGGATGGGAGGTGAGAATTCTGGCTTGAAGGCCTATTGTTATTGCTAGAAAGGCTAAATTTCAGTTGAGATGGTGTCGTCAGGCTTAAGTGGATTGGGGTGACGTGGGATCACCCGCAGGGGTATGTTGGAAGTGCGCACTCAGTGAATTGAAGACTTCAGGCATGTTCTCTATGCTCGTTCGAGGACGAACGAATGTTTAAGTGTGGGAGGATGTAACGACCCGACCGATCGTTATTAGAATTCACGCCTCGATTCCCTATTAACTGCTTCCCCTAAGTTTATTCTGCTATTTTGGTTTGCCGGGACATTCGGTGTGGGGTTTCGGAGAGTTTTGGGACACTTAGTCCCTAAATGAGAGCTTAAGTGTTGGAAAGTGGCCCGTAGTCAGAACAGTGTGAAGACGGCCTCAGAATGGAAATCCGATGGTTCCGTTAGCTCCGTTAGGTGATTTCGGGGTTGGGTGCGTGTTCGGAATGTATTTTGGAAGTCCGTAGCTCATTTAGGCGTGGAATGCCGAAGTTTGAATTTTTGAAGTTTCCTGTCCGATAGTGAGTTTTTGATCCGAGTATCGGAATGGAATTCCGAAAGTTGCAGTAGCTCCGTCATGTCATTTGGGGCGTGTGTGCAAAATTTCAGGTCATTCGGACGTGTTTTGGTTAGGTTTTTGATCGAAAATGTATTTTGATGGAATTTGAAGTCCTTAGGCTCAAATCATTGATTAATTCGAGTTTCCGACGTTGTTTGAGGTGTTTTATGGATTGGTACAAGTTTGAATGAGGTATTAGGTGCTATTGGTACTTTTGGTTGGGGTCCCGGGGGCCTCGGGATGATTTCGGGTGGTTAACGGAGGAATTTGAAGTTAAGCAGCAGCTGAATGTCCCTCTTTTGGTATTTTCGCATCTGCGGCTTGGGAACCGCAGATGCGGCGCCGCAGAAGAGGCTATTTGGCCGCAGAAGCGGCTTGTCCCCTTTTCCCTCAGAAGCCGCAGAAGCGGTGCCGCAGAAGCGGCTTAGGCATCGCAGAAGCGGAGCCGCATAAGCGGCCCAGCTATCGCAGATGCGGCCCTGTCCCCTTTAATGAAAGCCGCAGTAGCAGTTGCTTTTTCCGCATAAGCGGGACCGCAGAAGTGGTCCCTTGTCCGCAGAAGCGGAAACACCTGTTCAGAAATATCAATTTCGAGGGTTTAATTTCATATGTTTTAGAATCGATTGAGAGCTCGGGTAAGGCGATTTTGAGTGGGTTTTGAAGAGAAAATCATTGGGTAACGTTTCCTTGATCCCTTTTCATTATATTTCATCATTATATAGCTAAATACATCATTGGAATTCGAATTTAGGATCAAAAGTTGGTTAATTTGGGGTAAAACTTCATACACCAAACTATTGGGTTTTGAGGGGGCATTTGACCTCCGATTTGGGAGATTTTTATATGGTTAGACTCGTGAGAGTACGAGGGTTCTGAAAATGTAAAAATTATCCGATTCCGAGATGTTGGCCTGAGGGGCATTTTGGTCATTTTGCCTAATTTCATGCCTTAGCTTTGAATTAAATAGTAGAATCAGTTTCTTGAGATGTTATTTACAATGTGTGATTTAATTGAATATATTTGGGCCATTTGGAGTCGAGTACTCGGGGCAAGTACGTGGTTGCTAGTTGATTTTAGCCGGTTCGAGGTAAGTATCTTGCCTAACCTTGTATGGGGGACTTCCCCTTAGGATTTGAGTCTTCTTTGTTGATTGTATTCCCTGTATGCGAGGTGACGAGTGCGTTCTCGGATTTATTTGTGGAAAATTGCCCCTTTTAGGCTCTTAGGTCCTTGTAATCACCGAATATGAACTTGTTCTTGATACGATTGAGTTCCCTGTTATTAGTTCCACCTCTACACGACTTACTTGGAATTTATCTGCCCTTTTTGCTTATTCTTGTTGCCTAAATGACTTTTACTTGTTTAACTGTAGACATTTGCCATTCTGTAGTCACATTATCATTCCTAACTGCTTGTCTTTATCTGGAAAGCATTATTTCTATCTCTCGTGTAATTAATTGGTCTTAATTGGAAAGAAGTTAGGTATCCTATGTTTAGTTGATACTTCCTTAATTGTAATTATTTGATTCATATTAACTTTCTTGTTGTAGAACTGAGTATTATGGAATCGTTGTTTCGTATTATTTCTCCCTTGTTAAGTTGTTGTTATTGCGCTTAGTATTTCCCTATTACAGTTATTTCCTTGTACGTTAGTTGTACCATTCTTTGGTGAACGGAATATCTTGAGTTGATTCTCTTGCTTTGTTCCTGTATATATTGTCATGTTGATATTGTGATGCACGAGGTTTCTGCCGTGCGATTGTGAATATTGTGATGCACGAGGTTTGTGCCGTGCGGTTGATTTTGAAGGGTTGCACGAGGTCTTTGCCGTGCTATTGTTATTGATGTTTTGCACATGCGGCGTAATAAGGCGGGATATGTTATATGCTTATATGTGGGTTGCGCATGTGGCGGAATAAGGAGGGGATATTGTGATGCACGTGTGGTGAAATAAGGCGGTACCTATTATCTTACTATTTGCACACGTGGCGAAATAAGGTGGGCTATGTCAGGGGATGATTGTAGGGAATTGTGACGGACTGTGGAGGCATCCCTATTTGTTTAATAATGTGATTGTGGGTAGCTTATCGATATGAGTTTTATCGCTTGGAAGTTGTGAGGAAACATCGCACGTGCGGTCTGTTCTCCTTTTCATGTTTACTAGCTGGTAGAATTTTGTTAGAAACATTTGCACAAGCATACACGTAGTTGAACACCCCCATTAGAGGTGAATTCCTCCTGATTTTGCTAAGGGTGGAGGTACGCCCTCGTTTATCCATTATATTTGTGAGAGTGTCCCTAGTTAGCCAGTTAGTTGTCGGTATGACCATGAGATTGATGGGGCACAGGATGCCAATTATTAGATTTCAGAAGCTGGGCCTTCGCGAGTTGTGGTTTGTCCGAGACTTGGTGAAATTGTGGAAAGAGTTGGATAAGACCTTGTGAACATCATTGTAGGATATGAGTTATTGACTTGTTTTCCCATTGCTGTGTTGTGACCTTAGGATTTGGATTGTGATTCTGCCGTCATTTCCTATCCTCATTTATTATATTCTCGTTGTTACTTGTTGTATTTTTTCTTTATTGTGAATTGTAGCATTCTTGGTCATTCATACAGTCTTTACATATTTATATGTCATTTCCATTATTCCTATGATTTTACTGTTTATTGACCGGTAGGTGCCTTGACTATTCCTCGTCACTACTCCACCGAGGTTAGTCTTGATACTTACTGGGCACCGCCGTGGTGTGCTCATGCGACTTTTCTGCACATTTTTGTTGTGCAGATACAGGTACTCCCACTGAATTTTGTCAGCCTTGGAAGGAGGCATATCGGTAGAGACTTCGAGGTATATCTGCTACGTCCGCAAACCGAAGAGTCCCTTTCCAGCTTTCTGTAATAAGTATAGCTATTTCAGTATTTCTCCTTTGTATAGATATTCTTGAGTCAGAGCCTCTTATGTATCTCTTAGCTTGTGATTTGTGAGTTTCCGGGTTTTGGGAATTATTTTAGACTTGTGATGTTGAGTTGTACTTGCCATGCGACATTCAGTACAGTTTCCTTTTGATATTTGATTTGATTTTCTCTATTTTTCCGCAATTATTATATTTCCACAAATGTTAGGCTTACCTGGTCATGGAGACCAGGTGCCGTCATGACATGTTCACGGTTGGTGAACTAGGGTCATCACAAAGTTGGTATCAGAGCTCTAGGTTCAGAGGAGTCACAGATCACAAGTCGGTTTATTAGAGTCTCGTGGATCGGTACGGAGACGTCTGTAGCTATGTAACCGTTAGGAAAATTCCACTTCATTTGATTTCCCTGTCGTGCGAGATTTTGACATCTACAATCCTAAACCTCTGTCTTCTACTCTCTCACAGATGGTGAGAACACGTACTACCCGAGGTGATCGGGCACCCGCGCCCCCTGCTGCAGCCATCAGAGGTCGGGGCCGGGGTAGAGTTCGAGGACGCGCACGTGGTGCAGCGAGAGCACCTGCGCGAACTGCCGCTGAGGTACCACCAGCAGATCCAGCTAGAGCCCAGGCACCTGACACGCCTACTGCTATTACTACTCCAGCCCTGCAGGAGACTTTGGCACAGTTCATGAGTATGTACACCACTTTGGCTCAAGCAGGATTGCTTCCCCTTGCTGCAGCCACATCCCAGGCCGGGGGAGGAGCACAGACTCCCGCCGCCCGCACTCCTGAGCAGCGAGCGCATGTTGAGCAGGTCCCAGAGATTATTCCTGCGCCGCCTGCGGCACCAGTTCAGCCCGAGGGTATGGCAGCGGCTTCCGAGCAGGAGTGATAATAGGTGAATTTGACTATAATCACACCTTAAATAATCACCTTCTTGTGTAGTTTTAATGCTAAAAGTGATGACAAAATGCTCTTATTAGTGCTTTTCATGATTTGTAGGTGATATATGTATAAAGACGGCTAAGGAGCAGTTTTGGAGTTAAAAGTGATGAAAAAGAGGCCAACTGTGAAATTTCCTAAGTGACCCGTGCAAAAACAGGCCGAAGATTCAGAGAACTGGATCCACCACGGTTCCACCGCGACCGCGGTGGGAAGCAGCTGCAGAAGTTCAGAGATTCCGCGAGGGTGTTTGGCCGCGGTTCTACCGCGACCGCGGCAGAACCGCGGCAGGCGCAGTAAACTTCAGGGACCAAAGTGTCAATTACGGGATTTTTAGACCTAAACCCTATTTAAAACATTAGACTTCGCCCAAGAGAGGCATGTATTGATTTTTTAGGTTTCTTAGCAAGGAAAAAGATTGGGAGAAAATACTCTAAATATCTTTCTTCTTTTCTTTTGATTTTATGATGAATTCAATCTTAGTTTATTTTCCCATAGCCATGAGTAGCTAAATTCCTTGTCTAAGGCTTTGATGGAACATATTGGGTGATGAACTTCTTGTTTATGTGAATACAAATTGCTAGTTTAATCTTTATTTGTTCAACTTCGTGTTCGTTGTAGTTAATTGACAGGATCCTCAATTAGCTGTCCCTATTTAGTGTGCATAACTTGGAAAAGAGTGCATATTTAGGGTATTGTTGAACAACACCACTCCTAAATTATTAGAGGAATCTATAATTGCGGGTTTAAAGGCGGGATTAGGAATAACGAAGCCTTGGGTGCAATCTAACGTGAATTGTGCTAAATAAAGCAAGCTAGTGTATCTCGGGAGAGTGCAATAGTAGATTACTGTGATTACTCGGGAGAGATTTGCGGTAAGATTAGCGTTCATGATTGATAGAGATGTGTGGGTAAATTTGTATGAGCATAAACAGAAGGGATTCCATCAATAGGGGAAATCATTGCCTTAGCATTTTTCTCATAATTGTTTACAACCTTATTAGTTTAGTTTACAGCTATTTAGTTATTTGCAAGCTAGTTATTAAAGAACACTCAACTGAGATTTGAATATTTGGGAAGCTGGTTCTGAAGACTTAGTGGGTCTGAAGATAGCGGTTGATAGGTTAACTCTCTATGGATTCGACCCTGGGCGTAATACTCGGGTTATATTTGCAACGTCCGCAGAGTTCTTTTTATAAGGCATAGTTGGGCGTGATCAAATTTTGGCGCCGTTGCCGGGGAGTTAACGGAATTATCAATTGCCATTGACAGAAATACAAAGATTCTTGTTGTGGTCAGTTTTCTCTCTACCAACTTTTTCATTGAAAATTTGACGGTTGTTGATCTGGGTGCACAGGTGCATGCCTAGAAATTCTACGAGGACTGGAGAACTGCTTGAAGGACTCTCGGACCCCGAGAAGACATTCCGGGCATTGAATCGTGCAAACAAAAGACTTCAANNNNTTGTACTCTGTCTACGTGATTATTCTGTTGGGAGGTTCTATGAGTGATAGCCGTGTCTATCGTCCGTTCCTAGCTGTTGTCGAGAGTTATGAGGCTAGTAGTAAATTCATGTTGTCTGTTTCGGTAGGTTTGATGTGATCTCTGAGTATTCTTGGTTACGAGCTGTGATTTCTATGCTCCACCGGTGTGAGAGCCAGCCTGTGTTGTAATTATAGACGGAATTGATCTAGTGAGAGTCTCTAGATGGGTTGATGTGTGCCCTACTTGTGATTCAGTAATGAGGGCGGGACCCTCGTGATTTCAGGTGATTTGATATGTTAAGACCGGGTGGTGTACTGCGGTGAGGAGTTATATCAGTATAAGATCATTGTGAGTCTTTTATATGCTTTCATTCTTTCTTGTTAGATGTTTTGTCGATTTGTGTTTTAGAAGAATCTGTGCTAGTTTGATTTGTTTGTTAGTTCCTTATGTGTTTCCTTTCTCATATTCAGTCATTCCCGATCTATGCTTCTTGAGTTTTAGCTTGTGGGGTGTGTACCCGTTGGTGTTGGCTGAGATTTGGTTATTCGGGTGTTTTGTTATGCGGTTTTCGTGGTTATTGTATCATCGCCAGTGTTGTGGAGGTTTGAAAAGAGTTCCTGTTGAATATGAGGCTTATGGCCGGTACGGATTTGATCTCAGGCAAGTATTGCTATCAGAAATGATATTGTGGGCCTATGGGTGATGTGTCATGTTGCGTGGTTGTTCCCTGTGTGTGTTGGCTTTTATTGAAGTAGCTGGTTGAGACTGATACCGGATATGGATTTAGGATCGGGTCTTTTGGAAATGGATGAGAGGTGAGAATTCTGGTTTGAAGGCCAATTGGTATTGCTAGAAAGGTTAAATTTTAGTTGAGATGGTGTCGTCAGGCTTAAGTGGATTGGGGTGACGTGGGATCACCCGCGGGGGTATGTTGGAAGTGCGCACTCAGTGACTTGAAGACTTCAGGCATGTTCTCTATGCTTGTTCGAGGACGAACGAATGTTTAAGTGTGGGAGGATGTAACGACCCGACCGGTCGTTATTAGAATTCACGCCTCGATTGCCTATTAACTGCTTCCCCTAAGTTTATTCTGCTATTTTGGTTTGACGGGACATTCGGTCTGGGGTTTCGGAGAGTTTTGGGACACTTAGTCCCTAAATTAGAGCTTAAGTGTTGGAAAGTGGCCCGTAGTTAGAACAGTGTGAAGACGGCCTCGGAATGGAAATCCGACGGTTCCGTTAGCTCCGTTAGGTGATTTCGGGGTTGGGTGCGTGTTCGGAATGTATTTTGGAAGTCCGTAGCTCATTTAGGCTTGGAATGCCGAAGTTTGAATTTTTGAAGTTTCCTGTCCGATAGTTAGTTTTTGATCCGAGGGTCGGAATGGAATTCCGGAAGTTTCAGTAGCTTCGTCATGTCATTTGGGGCGTGTGTGCAAAATTTCAGGTCATTCGGACGTGTTTTGGTTAGGTTTTTGATCGAAAATGTATTTTGATGAAATTTGAAGTCCTTAGGCTCAAATCATTGATTAATTCGAGTTTCCGACGTTGTTTGAGGTATTTTAAGGATTGGTACAAGTTTGAATGAGGTATTAGGTGCTATTGGTACTTTTGGTTGGGGTCCCGGGGGCCTCGGGATGATTTCGGGTGGTTAACGGAGGAATTTGAAGTTAATGCAGCAGCTGAATGTCCCTCTTTTGGTATTTTCGCATCTGCGGCTTGGGAACCACAGATGCGGCGCCGCAGAAGCGGCATGTCCCCTTTTTCCTCAGAAACCGCAGAAGCGGTGCCATTTCCGCAAAAGCGGAGCCGCAGAAGCGGCCTAGCTATCGCAGATGCGGCCCTGTCCTCTTTAATGAAAGCCGCAGAAGCGGTTGCTTTTTCCGCATAAGCGGTCCCTTGTCCGCAGAAGCGGAAACACTTGTTCAGAAATATCAATTTCGAGGGTTTAATATCATAAGTTTGAGAATCGATTGAGAGCTCGGGAGAAGGCGATTTTGAGTGGGTTTTGAAGAGAAAATCATTGGGTAACGTTTCCTTGATCCCTTTTCATTATATTTCATCATTATATAGCTAAATACATCATTGGAATTCGAATTTAGGATCAAAAGTTGGTTAATTTGGGGTAAAACTTCATACACCAAACTATTGGGTTTTGAGGGGGCATTTGACCTCCGATTTGGGAGATTTTTATATGGTTAGACTCGTGAGAGTACGAGGGTTCTGAAAATGTAAAAATTATCCGATTCCGAGATATTGTCCTGAGGGGCATTTTGGTCATTTTGCCTAATTTCACGCCTTAGCTTTGAATTAAATAGTAGAATCAGTTTCTTGAGATGTTATTTACAATGTGTGATTTAATTGAATAGATTTGGGCCATTTGGAGTCGAGTACTTGTGGCAAGTACGTGGTTGCTAGTTGATTTTAGCCGGTTCGAGGTAAGTATCTTGCCTAACCTTGTGTGGGGGATTTCCCCTTAGGATTTGAGTCTTCTTTGTTGATTGTATTCCCTGTACGCGAGGTGACGAGTGCGTGCTCGGATTTATTTGTGGAAAATTGCCCCTTTTAGGCTCTTAGGTCCTTGTAATCACCGAATATGAAGTTGTTCTTGATACGATTGAGTTCCCTGTTATTAGTTCCACCTCTACACGACTTACTTGGAATTTATCTGCCCTTTTTGGTTATTCTTGTTGCCTAAATGACTTTTACTTGTTTAACTGTAGACATTTACCCTTCTATAGTCACATTATCATTCCTAACTGCTTGTCTTTATCTGGAAAGCATTATTTCTATCTCTCGTGTAATTAATTGGTCTTAATTGGAAAGAAGTTAGGTATCCTATGTTTAGTTGATACTTCCTTAATTGTAATTATTTTCAATTCATGTTAGCTTCCTTGTTGTTGAACTTAGTATTATGAAATCGTTGTTTCATATTATTTCTCCCTTGTTGGGTTGTTCTTATCGCGCTTAGTATTTCTCTGTTACGGTTATTCCTTGTGAGTTAGTTGTACCATCTTTTGGTGAACGGAAGTACCTGAGTTGATTCTCTTGCTTTGTTCCTGTACATATTGTCATTTGTTGTGTTGTACTTGAGACTGCGGAGCACGAGGTTTCTGTCGTGCGACTGTTGTTACTGTGATGCACGAGGTTTCTGCCATGCGATTGTGAATATTGTGATGCACGAGGTTTCTGCCGTGCGGTTTTTGATACTGTGATGCACAAGGTTTCTGCCGTGCGGTTGATTTTGAAGGGTTGCACGAGGTCTTTGCCATGCTGTTGTTGTTATTGATGTTTTGCACATGCGGCGTAATAAGGCGGGATATGTTATATGCTTATATGTGGGTTGCGCATGTGGCGGAATAAGGTGGGAACATTGTGATGCACGTGTGGCGAAATAAGGCGGTGCTTATTATGTTATTAATTGCACACGTGGCGAAATAAGGTGGGCTATGTCAGGGGATGATTGTAGAGAATTGTGACGGCCTGTGGAGGCATTCCTATTTGTTTAATAATGTGATTGTGGGTTGCTTACCGGTATGAGCTTTATCGCTTGGAAGTTGTGGGGAAACATCGCACGTGCGGTCCGTTCTCCTTTTCATGTTTACTAGCTGGTAGAATTTTGTTAGAAACATTTGCACAAGCATACACGTAGCTGAACACCCCTATTAGAGGTGAATTCCTCCTGATTTTGCTAAGGGTGGAGGTACGCCCTCGTTTATCCATTATATTTGTGAGAGTGGCCCTAGTTAGCCAGTTAGTTGTCGGTATGACCATGAGATTGATGGGGCACAGGATGCCAATTGTTAGATTTCAGATGCTGGGTCTTCGCGAGTTGTGGTTTGTCCGAGACTTGGTGAAATTGTGGAAAGAGTTGGATAAGACCTTTGTGAACATCATTGTAGGATATGAGTTATTGACTTGTTTTCCCATTGCTGTGTTGTGACCTTAGGATTTGGATTGTGATTCTGCCGTCATTTCCTATCCTCATTTATTATATTCTCGTTGTTACTTGTTGTATTTTTCCTTTATTGTGAATTGTAGCATTCTTGGTCATTCATACAGTCTTTACATATTTATATGTCATTTCCATTATTCCTATGATTTTACTGTTTATTGACCGATAGGTGCCTTGACTGTTCCTCGTCACTACTCCACCGAGGTTAGTCTTGATACTTACTGGGCACCGGCGTGGTGTGCTCATGCTACTCTTCTGCACATTTTTGTTGTGCAGATACAGGTACTCCCACTTAGTTCTGTCAGCCTTGGAAGGAGGCGTATCGGTAGAGACTTCGAGGTATATCTGCTACGTCCGCAGACCGAGGAGTCCCTTTCCAGCTTTCTGTAATAAGTATAGCTATTTCAGTATTTCTCCTTTGTATAGATATTCTTGAGTCAGAGCCTCTTATGTATCCCTTAGCTTGTGATTTGTGAGTTTATGGGTTTTGGGAATTGTTTTAGACTTGTGATGTTGAGTTGTACTTGCCATGCGACATTCAGTACAGTTTCCTTTAGATATTTGATTTGATTTTCTCTATTTTTCCGCAATTATTATATTTCCGTAAATGTTAGGCTTACCTGGTCATGGGGACCAGGTGCCGTCATGACATGTTCACGGTTGGTGAACTAGGGTCGTGACAGCAGCCCTGCTCCTCTCCCTCTTATCTTCCTTAGACTGTTATAGTATATTTTTAGACTTTTCGTTGTATTCAGACCTTAGTAGAAGCTTGTGACTTGTAAGACCCCAATGTCGGGCTTGTGTTGTTTTTCTTCCGCACTGGTTATCTAAACTTATATTATGAGATTTTTTTAATTAATGGCTTAAAAATGACTTTTATAGAGTAATGGTTTGATTTGGGAATTGTGTCGGCTGGCCTAGTTTCACGATAGGCGCCATCACGACCGGGTAGGTTTTAGGGTCGTGACAAGTTGGTATCAGTGCCTAGGTTACATAGGTCTCATGAGTCATGAGCAGGTTTAGTAGAGTCTCGTGGATCGATACGGATACATCGCTACTTATCTTGGAGAGGCTGCAGAACCTTTAGGTAATCCCACATTCTTGAATTCTTATCGTGCGTCCTTGATTCAACTTGAAATGTAACTCTTTGAATTCCTTCACGCATTCTTATGCGTGCATGAGCGCTTGGTATCAGCTGTGCATCGACGACTTGTGATTCCCTGATCGAGGGGCGAGATGTAATTTTTATGTGTTGATGTTGGACCAGTCTGGAGGACTTGAGGCCGGGCTGTGCTTGTAGCTTGAGCACTGAGGTGTTAATTGTGTGAGTACCTGCTTCTGGATTTATATGTTCGGTAGTGTCCCTATTAGTGGAAGTGATGACTGGATGGCTATGTAATGAGTATGATGTGACTACGAGATATGTTCATGTGATTTGAATATGACGAGAAGGGTCTGCTTGAGTATAGAAAGAACTATTTTCTACTGGCGTGAGGAGCATGTGATTGTATAGTGATTTTCTTGTAGATGGGATCAAATGGAATGTTCTTGGCTAGTTGAGTACATAGTTGCTTGTGGTTTGGAGTGGATTATGAAGTTCTCACATTTATCATAGGATGTCATAGTATGTGCGGTATGTTGTGTAAGATTGAGTTTGGCATGTGTAAGGTCACAGTTCAGTTCTGAAAGGAAAGTCATAAATTCTTAGGCAGCACGGGCAGTTTCAGATGAATAGGCAAATGATATTGCTAATTGATGTGGCTTGAAGAGGGTATACACTTCAGAAAGGGCAATATGATTTAGTTAATAGTATATTATAGTTATTGCAACACTCTCTTGTTTGATCGACTACTGATATTCAAGTTTGCTTGGTGGCACAGAAGAATTTTAGGAGTATCCCTCGTGGAGTGATTGGGTATTAGAGGTTTGTTATATATTCAGACGGTGGAATTGGGATCAGATATGGTGATTCGTGTGCTATATGGATTTGGAGACTGGGAGTTCTCATAAATAGGCTATGTTGTGGTTGTGGGTCGCGTGTATCAGCCTTGTGTGGTGACTATTGCGGGTTTGGAGACCCGAGTGGATGCTTTGTTGCTTAGTATGTTAGATATTGATGTGATATTGGGTATGGACTGGTTGTCTCCGTGTCGTGTTATTCTGGACTGTTGCGCTAAGACGCCGACGTTGGCTATGTCGGAGATGCCACGGATTGAGTGGCGAGGTTCGACAGATTATGTTCCCAGTAGGGCGATTTCATTTTTGAAGACCCAACGGATGGTTGGGAAGGTTTTTCTTCTTATTTGGCCTTTGTGAGGGATTTTTCCGAATGTGTTTCCTGCGGCCGGGCACACCGCCGGACAGGGTTGTTGATTTCGATATTGATTTGGTGCCGGGTAGCGTATCGTATGGCACCGGTGGAGTTAGGGCAGTTGAGGGAGCAACTTCAGGAACTCCTTGCTAAGGGGTGTCACACCTCCTTTTTACTACCTCCGGAAGGGGTATAAGGGAGTTTTTCCAGTTTAAGTGACAATCGAAACGGGATTATTATTTAAGATCAGTGCCCTCCCACAGCGTAAACATCGACTAGACGCCATTATAAAGAACTGACTAGCCGAAAGGAGTAAGAACGAAACCACACGAAAGCCAGTTCCAATGTATAATCATATAGAGAGCAAATTTCTGGTGTTTACAGGGAAGACTTCGAGAAAATCATGATGCTTGCCGCTGTCCGGATCAGAAGTTCTGCCGCGACCTTGAATGAACCTCGAATCAGAAGCTTAGAACAGATCTCACATGAAATCCATTTTATTTGATACAGAAGGAGCAGCTAGGTCCTTTTTTGTGTATTAGGTCTCTCCATTTAATTGATCGGTCTAAAGTTTGTGAGGGATCTATTGTTAAAGAGATGAAGAGGGGGAAGAAAGGGAGGCGGCGCTAGGGTTTTCCAAGGGAGATCCGGTCATTTTCCAGGTGGGTGGCCGATTTAGCTCGCCGGATTCCGGCGATTCTGACACTGAGTGAGAGAGACGATGTTTGTCTGTGTAAAATCGAAAAACGGCTGCGTCCTTTCCAGCAGTTGCTTCTCTGTCCGGCAAAGGCTGGGTTTTCTTTAGAGGCGGGTGAGATGAGTGAGGGTGTTGTGACGACGGGGAAAAGCCGGCGGAGATGGGGCGGGGCTGGTTTTGGGTTAGGTCTTCTTTTTGGTTGAAGAAGAAGAAGCCAAGGGTAATGGTTAGGGGGGGGGGTCTGATTTTTGGTTTTTGCGGCTGATGGATTTTTTAGAGTCTTAGTCCCTAGGTTTTAGTAGTTAGGTCTAGGGAATTAGCTCCTCTATTTTTATTAGGGATTCTAGGTTTTAGGTTATTAGGGTTAGCTTAGTGGGCATTGGGCTTGGGTTGTTATGGGATAGGTCCGAAAATTAGGCCTAAAAATGGGTCGTTTGAGCCCAAATTTTATTCTTTCTACGTGAACAAGACCAAAATACTACCTTATTTACTAATTAATCCTACTTAAATAAAATAACTATTAAAATAAGATTAACCGTTAAAACAAACTTATTTTTCGGTATTTTTCAAATATCACAGTAAAAGACCAAAATGAAATTATATTAAAATCATCGCAAAAATTAAAATAATATTCCTAAAAATAAAGTGGAACTATTTTTGTATTTTTTTTGAATTTTATGTAAGGTAGCTAAATTAAAGGTGACTACATAAAATATTAATTACCTTAAATAAAAGAAAATATTTTTTGTAATTTTTATTTTTGTGACAAAATAAAGTAAAAGGGGCAAAACTAATTGAAATAACTATATTAAACCTAAACTAAATATTTATATGCTAAAATATACAAAATCTTGGGGAGGGTCAAAACTTACATGTCTACAGCTGCCCATCTTTGACTGGAAATACGAAGTATTTTCAGACAAAGAACGACTAGACAGGTTTTTTGACCCGACCCTTATTTAGAGAGACCAAAGACTAAGAGAAAGGAGAATGTGACCGAGCTTTGGTATCTGAGCTGCCTACATATCCTTGGCTATAAAGGAATCAGGCCACGTGTAGTTCAGAAGTAGGAACAGTGATGGAGTTTACTGAGGTGGAGAGCCGATCGAGGTGCCGTTCCGCCGAGGTTCCGGTTCGCGGTCCTGTTATTACATCAAAATCAAAATGAAAAAGACTAACTAAATCCTGCCAACTATGAGTTACAAGATTCCTATCTATAAGTCTTCTGAAGCTTGATCTTGAGTCTTGAATGGTTCTTCATGCAGACTTTAGATTTGAACCTTGACGCTTACTAGCTGCAGGTGCTGATTCATTTCTTTTTTTCTTTTATAAAAGAAGCTAGACTAAACTATGATCTATGAATTACAAGAATCCTATCTACATATCTTCAAACTTGATCTTGCAGTTTCTGCGGCTCTGTGGTGCATCTTGAGCTGTTGACTCGTACTCTCCAGGTGAGCTTCCTTTGTTGCTGACTTGAATTGCATTCTAAATTGAATTCCCTTGTTTTCCAGATGGGCGCCCGATTGTCAAAACTTGAACTGTCTTCCCTTGTTCTCCGGGTGGGTGCCTGGTTGCTGAACTTGAACTGTCTTCCTTCGAAACTGCTTTCCCTTGAAACATGAACTGTCTTCCCTTGTACTCCAGGTGGGCGCCCGATTGCTGAAACTTGAACGGTCTTCCCTTGTTCTCCAGGTGGGCGCCTGACTGCCGATACTTGAACTATCTTCCTTCGAAACTTGAACTACTTTCCCTTGAAACTTGAATTATTTTCCCTTGTTTCTCCAGGTGGGCGCCTGATTATTGAAACTTGAACTGTCTTCCCTTGTTCTCCAGGTGGGTGCCTGCAATCGAAACAACAAAACAAACAAAATTTTCTGCCCTAGTTTGCACTCGGAAGATTTGTGAGTTGTTAGCAAAACTGTAAACCACTTATGCTATTGATGCAATGATGAAAGTAAACTAAAGACTCGACTAGGATGTGCGTCTCCTGTGAGTAAAACCAAGAAACTTTGACCAGCAAATGCGTCTGCTAAAAATAAAACCTGAATGACCCAAACTAGGAAGTGCGTCTCCTAGGATGAAATCTCAATTTAGGAAGTGCGTCTCCTAAAAGAACACATAATCTTGAAAGATCCGGACTAGGAAGTGCGTCTCCTGTGGGTGAAACTTGAATGAACCAAACTAGGAAGTGCGTCTCCTAGGGCCGAACTTAAATGACCCAAACTAGGAAGTGCGTCTCCTAGGGGTGAAATCTCAATTTAGGAAGTGCGTCTCCTAGGGGTGAAACTTGAATGAACCAAACTAGGAAGTGCGTCTCCTAGGGCCGAACTTAAATGACCAAAACTAGCAAGTGCGTCTCCTAGGGGTGAAATCTCAATTTAGGAAGTGCGTCTCCTGAAAGTGTATCCTGAAAGATCCAGACTAGGAAGTGTGTCTCCTAGGGGTGAAATCTAAATTTAGGAAGTGCGTCTCCTAAAGATATATCCTGAAAAACCCAGACTAGGAAGTGCGTCTCCTAGGGGTGAAACTTCAATGACTCAAACTAGGAAGTGCATCTCCTAGATGAAACTTAAATGATACAAACTAGGAAGTGCGTCTCCTAGGGGTGAAATCTTAATTTAGGAAGTGCGTCTCCTAAAACGAAAATATAACTTGAAAGACCAAGAGTAGGAAGTGCGTCTCCTAGGGTGAAATCTCAATGACTCAAACTAGGAAGTGCGTCTCCTAGGAATGAACTTAAATGACCCAAACTAGGAAGTGCGTCTCCTTGGGGTGAAATCTCAATTTAGGAAGTGCGTCTCCTAAAAGTATATCCTGAAAAACCCAGGCTAGAAAGTGCGTCTCCTAGGGGCGAAACTTCAATGACTCAAACTAGGAAGTGCATCTCCTAACGGATAAAATTTCAATGACTCCAACTAGGACATGCGTCTCCTAGGGATGAATTTAAATGACCAAGACTAGGAAGTGCGTCTCCTAGGAGTGAAAATTCAGTGACTAAAACTCATATGATCCAAACTAGGAAGTCTGTCTCTTAATGGTAAAAAATCTCAATTTAGGAAGTGCGTCTCCTACAACAAGATATAACTTGAAAACCCAGACTAGGAAGTGTTTCTCCTAGGGGTGATGTGTGATATTCTCAATAGCCTTTGCGTAAGCAGAATTGGGGCATTACACCGGAAAAATTCAAGCTTCCAAGCTTTGATATGAACATAGCTTTCGTACCTGTTTCAAACAAAGAAAACTTGTGAGTTTAAACACGGTGGTTGGTTTGTGGCATTGAGTTTGAGGGCGATTGCTCCTTCACTTGCCATGATAACTTTGATTTCACCTTGAAAGACATTGCTTGCTTATTGACTAACCACTTTCTCTGTCACCCTTATCATCAAAACACCTCCGATCCATTCGAACCCAATATCCTCTATCTGTTGCATTTTGCTCATGAATTGACATTTACTGAATCTTTGCATTTCAAATGAATCCCAAAGCACGTTGATTGTTATCGACTCAGTGCGCATACTGTTCTTTCCTGACTTATGCCACTGGCCTTGGCCTTGAGGTCTATTGCTTCTTCACTTGCCATGATAACTTTGATTTCCACTTGGAAGACCTTGCTTGTTATTGGTTAACCACTTTCTCTGTCAACCTTATCACAAAAAATACCTTTGATCCGTTCAAACCCAACACCCTCTATCTATTGCATTGTTCATGAATTGACATATACCGAACCTTTGTATTTCACATGAATCCCAAAGCACGTTGATTGTTACCAACTTAGTGCGCATGCTGTTCTTTCTTGACTTATGCCACTTTGATGTGCTAGCCAGATTCCGTTTTGTGCAATTGGAAAGCTGGTAGCAAATTTTGATGTCATTTTTCACTTGTTCTGACCAAACAGACTCATGAAGAAGAAGTAAACAAAATAAAAGGAACAGAGTAGGGGACAATGGAAAGAGATGATACCTAACAAGAAAATTACAAAGTAGAAACTTATGAGATGTGGATACGAACTCTAATGACCATGACATGCACTTTTGGATTAAGTGGCCTAATCTGTCAAGCAAATCTAACGTTCAACTCTTGTTGTACTTCTCCGCCGTGAAACTGGGCTTTAATGCTCCGATTATCCTATCTGATTCATGATCCTTATTCGACTTATGGTGCCCGAAGGGTTTTCACCATCAAGCCTCTCTCATTTTGCTCTTTCTCTCAACTCACCATTGCCTTATGGTGCCCGCGAAGGTTTTCACCAATAAGACTCTCTCATTTTGATCTTTTCTTCTTATTTCCTCTGATTCTGCAGATGACAAGGCATTACCCATAGTAAAAACATCATATGCTCCTGGCATGTCTAGCTCGGCACTCTCAAAGATTATCTGGGACCGTAATGTGGCTTTTGGACAGGGTTAGAAAGAAAGGATATCATAAAGGCTCAAAACAACTTGAATGGGTTCAGAATTACAACTTTTGGAATCAGATCTTTTACAAAACCGCAACTTCTGCCCCAGTTTCCTTGCCTAGGGAACTTTGCATTTTATTTTGATGGGACCGAACCGTGAGGCTGCCTATGTATCCTTAAAAGGAATCAGGTCGAACGTAGTTCATGAGACTACTTTTGTTACTATTTTCCTTTTTCTTTTTATTTTTTTTCTTTTTTCTTTTCTTTATCTCTATTTTTTTCTCTTCTTTTCTTGAATTTTCCTTTTGGAATGAACTTTCTAAAACAAACCTATGGGGACATGAACTTTTTTTTTACTCTAACTTGATTCCAAAAGAGGGGAGGTCAAAGAAATTCGTACAGGCTCAAAAGGGTATCGAATGGTATAAGTGTTTGGGTAGCTGAAAGAGGGCCTCCCAATCCCTGAAAATGCCAAGTATAGCACATGCAACTTGAAGATAAAAATTGAAGATCATGCATAGCGTTTCTTTTGCAGTATCGGCATTGGTATCACAGATATGCCTTCCACCTTTCTTTGGTGCCTTGTCAAGTACATAGCTCTTCTTGGGTGATTTCTTCTTTACAATGGATACCCTCCGTCCGCTTGGAGCAAAAGCCCTTGGCTTTAATCTTGTTACTTGAGATACACTTGAACTCAAAGTTGCTCGCTTCAAATTGTTCAGGGCACACTCTCTCATGACAAATTCTTGTCATCCTATTGACTTCCCAAACCATCTGCCCCAGTTTCACACAGTTCGGGCTTCAAATGATCTCAAAATGTCCAAGTCTGTTACTTATTTCCCTCAAGTGCCCCTATCATCTTCAAAATTGTTTCATTGCATCATAATTAAACTAACTTTTAAGGCCAGGCCTAGAATTGTGTGTGCATGTCATGTCACTAGAGCCAGCATGAAAAGAACTATAAAAGGAAAAGAGAACTAAAAAAAATGACTAGAAATAATAGAAAATTGCATTAGACAGACGGTGAAAGGGTTTGAACAACAAGACAAGCAAAATAAACTGGGGTATAACCCTGGAACAAACCTAGATAACACTAAACTAGTTACTTACGAGTAAACGAACTAGGCAAAATAAAAGGATAGAAGGGTTTGAGTCAAAGACAATATCCGGATTACAACCCTGAAATAACCGGCAACAGAAATAACAACAAAATAAACCACCAAGACTCCTCCCCGGCTAGCCAAGAAATGGAGCGTCTTTCCAATTACCAAGCACGCCATCTTAGCCACTGGGTTCCACATCAATATTGCCAAGACCATTACCAACTTCAATATCATTAACTTCAGTCAGCAAGTTCCCAAGAGGATTTGCATGCTCCCTGTCACTGTCCTTGATCACAATTACCCCTTCTCGAATCATTCTTTCTATTTCCCTTTTCAAAGCACGACAATATTCAATACTATGACCTTGGACGTTAGAGTGGTACATGCATCGTATAGTAGGATCAAAACCTTTTGCATATGGGTCCGGAGTATATCCGAGGAGCGGCTCAATAAGGCCAGAATGCTTTAACTTTTCAAACAAGCTTGTGTATGACTCCCCGATTGGCGTGAAACTATTTCTTTGCCTTTGTTCCCCTCCTTGCACCTATTTTCTTGGGTTGTTGGGTGCTCGAAAGTGTTGTGAAGGCAAGAGTGCATTATGCGGTGCAGGCGCTCGCCATAAGGAGTGACCCGGTGGTTGGAAAGATGACCAGACATTGTTCGGAGGATAATACTGAGGTGGATTATGTGGAGCTCGGGGATAGGTTTGGGGTTGGGGTTGAGGCTGAGTATATTGGTGAGGTGGACCCGTTGAACCATGTCCTGATCCCGAGACAACCATGGCAACATCATTATGTTCCTTCTGACCCAACAAGCTTCCTGTGTCGTTCTGAATTGCTTGTGTTGTGGCTTTTAAAGCAGAATAGCTCATGATCTTGCTCGACTTCAGCCCATCTTCTACCATTTCTCCCATTTTTACCGCATCATTAAAAGGCCTACCCACAGCCTAGATCAAATGCCCAAAGTAAGTTGGCTCTTGATCTTGAAGAAAGTACTCGACCATCTCGTTTTCTTCCATCGGGGGATTGACTCTGGCAGCTTGCTCTCTCCATCTGAGCCCGTATTCCCTAAAGCTTTCATTAGGCTTCTTTTCCATCTTAGTAAGGGATATGCGATCCGGAACAATTTCTATATTGTATTGATAGTGCCGAGCATAGGCCTGAGCCATATCGTCCCATGTGTACCACCTGCTAGCATCTTGACGGGTGTACCATTCCAGAGCTGCCCCACTCAGACTCTGACCGAAATATGCCATCAATAATTTGTCTTTCCCACCGGTGCCTCTCATCTTACTACAGTAGCCTCTCAGATGGGCCACATGATCTCCATGTCCATCATACAAATCAAACTTTGGCATCTTAAACCCAGCAGGCAGTTGGATGTCAGAAACTAGCACAAGTCTTTGTAAGCCACGCTCATCTGGCTCCCTATCCCTTGCATGTTTCTTAAAGACTGCTCTAAGATTTTCACCTTCTTGGATATCAACTTGTCACGATCCTAAACCCAGACCCGGTCATGATGGCGTCTCTCGTGAAGACAAGGCCAGCCGACCCATTTCCAATCCAGTTTTAAGCAATTAAACAATAAGCATTACGTCTAAAACATGATATAATCTCAGAAATAACAATGACAATACAAAACAGTTCGCGCAATACAACCCAACTCAGCCCGATACCGGGGTGTCACTACTACAATTGTCTAGTCACATCAAGACCGAAATGGTCGGAAAAATCGCAATAATACATAAGGAGGAATAAAGAGGGAGAAAGCAGAGCCGCGATCGCCAGGCAGCTACCTTGGTAACTCCAATGACAACTGCCACCAAGCTCAGAAAATGCCTGAATTTGCACATAAGATGCAGGGAGTAAAATGAGTACTGCGTACTCAGTGAGTAATAATCATAAATAAAGACTGAGTGATCAGAAATCACGAAAAGAGCATCATCATGCTGTATAGAAGTAGTTTCAAAAGCCAGTAGAAAGCAATGAAGCTGTAAAATCCCTTAAAATATCTTAGCTCAGTTTAAACTTCTTTTAAAACGACTTTTTCAACAGTTACGCAAATGAATGCAGAACAACTAGTGCAGATAAGCCCAGAAATCTGCCCCTCGGGCACAAATAACAATTGAACAGGTAAATGACAGGCAACTAAGAAAGGTAAGCACATAAGGTTCGCCCCTCGGGCACAATGTCAACAAATCCGCCCCTCGGGCAATATCTCAGAACGGTACCAACCCCTCGGGCAATCACATAGAACAATACCAGCCCCTCGGGCTATATCTCACATCACAATGGGTACCCGCGCTCACTGGGGGTGTGCAGACTCCTGGAGGGGCCCCTTACGGCCCAAGCGCAATAACAAGCCATCTCGTGGCATCAAATCTAGGCCCTCGGCCTCATATCAATCAAGCCACCTCGTGGCGTACATATCTCTAGCCCTCGGCCTCACATCAGTATCAGTGTATCACCGCTGCGGCGTGCAACTCGACCCAAAAGATATCCTCACAACACAGGCCCTCGGCCTTACTTAGTCAAAAATCACATAAGCCTCTCGGGCAACAGTAAAACAGTGTTTTTAAGCCCAAAACATCATTTAAATATCATTTGAGTATTAAAACTGAGTGAACATGGCTGAGTTTTGAAAACAGTGGAAAATAACACGGCTGAGTTCAAATGTAATGTCAAAACAGTGAGGAAATATCAACAAAAATCCCCGAAGGGTTCAAATACTTGGCACGAAGCCTAAATATGGCATTCAACCAAATAATTATGATAACAAATAGATTTCAGTCAAATACGCGGTAAAATCATCAATCGAAACGGACCAAGTTACAATCCCCAATAGTGCACGACCCCATGCTCGTCATCAAGCGTGTGCCTCGCCTCAATATAGCACTACGATGTGCAATCCGGGGTTTCAAACCCTCAGAACATCATTTACAATCATTACTCACCTCGATCCGGTCCAAACTCTAGCCCGCGATGCCTCGCTCGCATGAATCGACCTCCAAATGCTCCAAATCTAGCCACAATCAGTACATAATCATTAAAATATGCTAAGGGAGCGAAGCCCACTCTAAAATATCCAATTTAACATCAAAATCCCGAAATTGCTCAAACCCGGCCCCCGGGCCCACGTCTCAAAATCTGACAAAAGTAACATCAATAGAATCCTCTTCCTCACACGACTCCATACGTACCAAGAACATCAAAATCGGACCTCAATTGCACCTTCAAATTCCCAATTTACACTCTCCAAAGTCAAGCCCTATTTTCCCAATTCTAGGCTTTAATTTCCACATATTTCATGATTAAACAAGTAAGAATCAACATAGGATCGAGTATTGACTTTACAAATCTTACCTCCAGGTGTTATATCTTGAATCCCTCTTCAAATCCTCTGAAAAAGCTCCAAAATCGCCCAAAAATGGTGAAAGATAGCTTCAAAATCACGGACAATGGCTATTTAAACATTCTACCCAGGCATCAAAAACCTTCTTCGCGAACGCGGTCAAAGCCTCGCGTTCGCGAAGCACAATCCAGCTTTGACCAAAAATCCTTCTTCTCGATCGCATCTTTACACTCGCGAACGCGATGCTCCCACAGACTAAACCTTCGCGATCGCATAACCTCTCTCGCGAACGCGATGAATAAACACCCTGAGCTCAGCTCCTCTTACGCGAACGCGGTCCACTACACGCGAACGCGATGACCAAACACACAGCCGTTCGCGAACGCGTGACTCCCCTTCGCGAACGCGAAGGCCAACACTGATGCCTCCCTTCCTTACCCTTCGCGAACGCAAAGTTCCACTCGCGAACGCGAAGAATAAAATGTCTGCAACTGCTGGAACTCAAAATCTGCAACTTCCTAAACTCCAAAATGACCCGATTGACCATTCGAAACTCAGTCGAGGCCCCAGGACCTCAACCAAAGGTACCAACACATCCTAAAACCTTATTCAAACTTGTTCCAATCGTCGAAACGCCTCAAACAACATCAAATCACTCAAAACACATCGAATTCAAGCATAAGTTTTCTAAAACCTTCCGAAATATGCTTTTGATCAAAAACCCAACCAAACCACGTCCGAATGACCTGAAATTTTGCACACACATGCCAAATGACATAACGGAGCTACTGCAACTCTCGGAGTTCCATTCCGACCCCTGGATCAAAATCTCGCCTATCAACCGGAAATCGCCAAAATATCAACTTTGCCAATTCAAGCCTAAATCTACTCCGGACCTCCAAAACCCATTCCGATCACGCTCCTAACTCACAAATCACCTCCCGAAGCTAACCAAACCATCGGAACTCACATCCGATCCCTCTAACACATAAGTCAACATCCGGTTGACGTTTCCAAATTAAGCTTCCTTAAAAGAGACTAAGTGCCTCAAACCTCACCGAAACCAATCCGGATTCAATCCGACCAACCCAATACCACAAAACACGGGTAACAAAGCATAAAGACGCAGAAATGGGGGAAAACGGAGCGGTAACCCAAGAGACGACTGGCCGGGTCGTCACATCTCATCTTGCTCCACTGTCTTAGCAGGCTTTTCAGTTTCACCGGGAGGCTCAAAATGAGAAGCGTGAGAGTATGGATCCGGGACATTGAAAGTTCGTTGTGGAGCATAGTGTTGGGCATCGGGGACTTTGAACACAGTCTCGTTAGAAGATCGAGGAAAAGTAGCTGGAGGAGGAGCTTCAAGAGCATGGTGGCCAAAGGAGCGGGATATGAGCTGGTTTTGGCGGGTGGAGTGTGAAAAGGTTGTAGGTAGATATCCTGGACTTGTGACAGTGGCGGAATGGTGACGAGGCTTTCAGTGTAGTTAGTGGGAACTGATGGTGGAGGGTGCCTACTAATCCAGGCTTGGTATATGTCGGTTGTGAGCACGTGATTTTTGCCCTAAGCAAATTATTCCAAAAGTTTCAAATAAAATGATTTTACAATTTTTGTGGGTTTTGTTGAATTTGGTATTAATTGATTGCATGATAATTCATATTAAAAAATCAAAAAATATGCATTTTGCATTTTAGGTATTTAATTTTACACATCACATTTTTTAGTATTATTAGGTATTAATTTATTTTAGTAACAAGAAATTAAAGAAAATCAAAAAAATAATAATATTCTTTGTCACTTTTAATTGTTAACTGTTTGCATTTTATCTTTTAAATTGAATTTTTAAGTAATTTCAGGAGTTGAATAGTTTATAATCTCGAATTATATTAAGTATTGGTTTTATTTTTACATTTTATAAAATTCAGAAAAAATACAAGGATAGAGAATACAAAAATAATATAAAATGAAATGAAATACAAAAAAGTGTGATTAATTGAATTTAAATAAAATCAGGCCATCAGCCTTGGGCTAAATTGAGCCAAAACCCCTCAAAACACCCAAGCACCATCTCCATTTGACTCCAGCCCTATAAACCTGGTCCCGGTCCATCATTCAAAATCAAAACGACGCTGTATTAGGTGTCATCAATGCTTTCATGTCCATTGCCTGCAATCCAACGGTCCAAACTCACTTTGAATAATGATAAAGAGTGGTCTGAAAATCCATTAAGCCCTAAAAAAACATATCCTTCTTCCTCGTATTCTCCTTCTCCGCCTCCTACCTGTTACCGGTCGCGGAACCCTATCGCGGCGAGCGTGACCTAACAGCAATGGCTCAAAAACACACCATCACACCCGTCTAACACCCTCTTCCCTCGATCGTCGAGCTTGTGGTTTCCCTCTCTAAAAATCCACTTCGCATTACCTGTCTCAAAACACCCAACCCTACGCCCGGACGCGGCGATACACGCCTGGTCACCCAGCAATGGCCACAAAATAATCCCCCCAGCTTCCCTTTTTCACCCCTCTTCCAAAATATGCAAATGGTCTCGTCCTTCAAATTCCCGGCCAAAAAAGCGTCAAATATAAACCAAAGATTCCTCTTGCCAGACCCAAAGTATGGCCAAATAGTCCAATTAAACTGCCTAGGTTCGCCTGAGTCTCCTCTACTAATTCCGTTAACTCATCTCTCGAATATGGCTGGAAATTCTCAAATCTCAATTTTTTAGTTTTCCGGCCAAAATACCTAGATGTTCTGAAATGATTCAAATGGATGTTACAAGGTTCCCAGGCTTCCTTAGTAAGGTTTCTACTATTGTAGCAGATTCGAATTTCGCCAGACAGGGTCGAAATTGAGACTGCGAGACTTATCCGGATTTTAATGGAGTTCTTTTCTGTTGTTTGATTGATATTTAGTTTTGTTTTTGTTTTGATGGATGTGTATTAAAGAATGTTGCTAAGTTAATTTCTGCTTCTTTCTTAGTCTTTAAGTTGTTTCCAATCTCATTCTGCCTCTTAGTTATTGAGGGTAACTTGTTGATTCAGTTTGTTATTTGTTCCATTTTGGGTTCACATATTGATGCGTAAATCGTTCAGTGTTAGGATTGTTAGTTGATAATACATGATTAGTTTAGTGGAATTCTTTCAATAGTGAATTGTTTTAATTAGTAAATCTTGATAGTTATTAGCTTTGGTTTGGTTCAATGATTAGATAATTCTTCTTTTGTCATATTTTTGGTTAATTCCAGGGAATTGGTTTATAGTTTGATAGTTAATTAGGATAAGAAGGGGGCTGGGGTTCTAGTTAGGGTAATTCAATAATTCCAAGAAATTAAGGGTAGGGTAATTGGGGTAATTTCTTGGTATGGAATCTATCTAGAATTTTCCTAGAACCTCTTAGGTGTGGGTGTTATGGCACATTTTCAGTTAAATTAGGGTGTAGACATGAGCAACAGTTTAGAAATTAAGGGGCTACCTGTTAAATAAAAGTATTTTGAAGGGCTGCCCCTCCCTCATTGCCAAAAAAAAAAAGATATAAACTATGGCATATCATTGCTTGAAATAAGTTGGCGAGCTCGCAAAAAAGTTCCCCCAAAACTGCTCTTTCAATTTCAGATTTTCAATTTGAAATTTAAAACCTTCCAAAATCCAAAACATTTAGAAAATCAGTTAAAACCCAAAAAATAATTATCGCTTTCGTATAGAAAAACCTAGATTTAATTTTGACTTTTTAATTGTTTAATTCCATTCTTCTAATAGTTGGATTGATTTTGATTTGGGCTTGATTGTTGAAGGCTGCCTTAAATTTTCAGAAGTGTTTAGTGCAATTTCAAGTGATTTTTATAAGTTCAATTTACAGCTGAGTTTGGTTGCCTATTTGAGTGTTACCTTGTCTATACTTCGCTCCTGGATATTTGAGAGTTTGTTTGGGTCAAGCTGGATTTTATTGCTGTTGTTGTGTGCTGTTAGTTGCTGAAACTTCACCTGATTCCCTTTTCCTTCTTTGCTTAAATCCAGGTACACATTCTGAAATGCACTGATGTATTTCAATTGGATTGAAATCGGAGTGTAAGTGTTCCAGATTTATGTTCATTCCAGTAGCTGAAATATCAGTTCAAATTGACCATCTAGATACTTAGTGTTAATTTTTTAAGTTTCAGTAATATCTGTTAGTTGTTTAAATTCGATTGTTATGTTTAAGGATTGATTTAGATTGTTTAATTTGTAATGAGACTGTATTAATTGAGACTGTCTTAGGTCAATCTGAAACTGTTTTTGCTATCATTTCCGTAATAGGTTGGTAATTAAAATTCATCAAAATCCTGTTTTCAGAAGTTTAAACATTGAAATAATAGTAATTGTAAGCTTCCATTCACTTAGTTAAATGTTTGGAATCAGAATATAATTAGAATTGGAAACTACTTCAGGAACTGTGCATCTATATCAATGATTTAGTGTTCGAATTGTTAAACGTTGAGGATGTTAAACGTTAATTGTAGTCGTTAATAATCGAGGAATTGATTTAACACCTAAGTTTGATTAAATGTGTGATTGAATAATGTCTTTAAATACGTACAGGTTTGAGCATATGTAAAAAAATATATATAGAATTAAATGTATCTCATATCCTTTTGAGTAGAATAAGTTGACACAATTTATGTGGACATTGTTCATAAGTGATACTGATACTTGTTGGGTCTATTAACGATTTGGGCTTAACAAGCTCCTTTTTCAAAAAGTTGGAAAGCGTCAGTTTCTCTATATGAACACCCATAACGAGCAGCCCAGGTCCGGGTTTTGAATGTCTTTATGGCTTTTGGGCCTGGCCTGTGGTTTATAACTGGTCACATATAGATATAAGGGTTTAAGGTTTGCTCTAATCCATTAATAAAATAATTAGCGACTTCTTCTTAGAAACAAAAAAATAAGATAGAAAAAAGAAGAAAAATCATAATTGCGATTTAGGGTTTGTCTTTTAAATAATAAATGAGACGAGGCCTCGCTTAATAAAACGCACAAATTGCGGGGCCCTCAATAATTGATTATATTAAAAATAACGTAGAATTCGAGATTGCCGTTTAGCGAATTTTACGGCTCTTCCCAAAATAATAAACGCGTTAGTTCTTTAGGCACAGTTCTAGAATAAAATTACCTTCCTAAACTCGGGTGCCTTTATGTGACCCATTCAAACTCAACGGAGTCGAAATGGTGTTGACAATCACGGGTGCACTGGTGGCGACGGGTTCGCGAAACGCATTTTCACAAACGTTGCAATTCTTATTAAAATAAAATAAAAGCGGGGTACGAATAAAAGCACATAATCTAGAAGCATATTTTGAAATCAAGATAAATCAAATACAACAGTTGAGGCGACCGTGCTAAGAACCACAGAACGGCCGGGAAATGCCTAACACCTTCTTCCCGGAATTAACAGAATTCTTTATTCGGATTTCTGGTTCGGGCGGACTGTTAACAAAGTCAATAATTTCCTCGTTTGGGATTCCAACCGGTGACTTGGGACACCATTAATATCCCAAGTGGCGACTCTGAAATCTTAATAATAATCCCGTTCCGATTGTCCTTTAAGTGGAAAAACTCCCATTTATTATACCCCTCACGTGGGTGTATGTAAGAAAAGGAGGTGTGACAGCTCTGGCGACTCTGCTGGGGATATAAACGCTAGAAGTTCAGTTCAGGGTTTAAGAATTCGAGCTTAGATTGAAATTGTTATGTTTGGCTTTATCTGATTTTCCTACATGTTTCCATGCCCTTATGTGCTAATGTTTTACGCTTTGATATTATCTGAATTGTATATATAAACTGTGCCGAAGCCACAACTTCTTCTTCTCACCTCCGGGGATGTGCTTACTGGTTGAGACTCCCTATTCTGTTTAGTGTCATACCTTGAAATTAAGAAAGAGGCCCAGACAAGTTAACTAAGCCGGACGATCTCAGCGGGTCCCCCGGTACGTAGCCCCCTCCTCGACTCGAGTTGTTCCCGCTCGGTAGCACAGTCTAGAACCCTATACCCAGGTTTTGAACTTAGATAACTCGACTCCCATGCCGGATCCCGCTAGTAAGGAACCTTATTTTGCATCAAGCGTGCATTTTTGACTTAGGGGACTCACAAGGGGTTGGGTCCCGTCTAGGACAGGTGTACCCGGAAATAATGGACCATCCTGATGCCATCCTAATTTGTGCTTTTCTGTTTTGGATCGCATGCTGACCGGCTTTGAATATCTGGGCTATTGGAAAAAAAAAGAGAGAAAAAGAGAAAATAGCAGTGTGGGAGAGTTAATTACCTCATATTAGAAAATACGCAACATGTCGCAAGTAGTGCTGAAATGCTGCCGGATTTTTTTGAGAAAATGAAAGAAAAGAAGAAAGTAATTTTTTTTAGTTTGTTTGTTTGCCAATGGAAAGAAAAAAGAGTTTAAGGTTTTCGAAAATGTTAGTTTTATTTGGCCGAACTACGCAGGTTTGATTTCTCACGGATTGTGAGATACGTAGGCAACCCCCATTTTGGGTCACCGCTCCCCTTTTTTCAAAATAGGCCAAAGAATGCCAATTTACTTTAAAATTTCGTCAATGAATAAGTCGGGTGGCCGCCATTCTTGCTTACAATAAGCCCGAATGTCCCAAAGGGCGCCGGAAGGCTGTTTTTGCAAAGAACAGCACCTTGATCCGTTTTAGCGGTTAGCAGCACAGCTTAAAATCTTCTCCCGAAGTGCTGAAAGCTACTTGCAAAACCGGTCATTTGTTTTAATTGGGAATTTGAACAAAAAAATAGTGGGTCCATTTTTTCCATTGTCAGGTGAAATAAGTGGTTAAGATCACCTTAATAAAATGTTGCAGGATGACACCACTCAAAATGAACCTTTTTCAATCCATGCATAATCCCTTGGGAGTTGCGTCTGTGGTGGAGCGACTTAGGAGGAGAAGGGCAAGATGAAGGTCAAAAAATATTTGAAAGGGGTTACCGATTTGTTAGAGATTGTGCTTCAGGGAGACATCATCAGAGCGTTGGTCACCTGTTGGGACGCCGACACCAATAACGTCTTCCTTTCTCGGACTTTGAGTTTGACCCGACACTGGATAAAATAGCCGGCTACATCGAAAAGATGAGGTTTCCTTTAAGGCAAAAGTACTTGGTTGCCCCAGGAAGCTGTGGCTGTGCACAGATTTTTAGACTTGCAGGGGATTGAAAAATAAGCAGGACGGTCCATAATGCGATTTGGCAAACGGCTTTTTTTGGTACTCCACACTTCATATATCACAGATATGGCCATATAGGAGGTTCAGCAACCCGGAAACACAAGATATGTAGCAAAGGGAACCGCCAAAAATGGGAGGAGCATAGACGTTTTGCCCTTTTATGGTGGTCTTTTTAGGGCTTGTGGTATTTCCAAGGAAAGACGGGAAAACATTGACATAAAAAATAGCCGGAGTTGTTCAGCACTCTACTCACCCAAGCCAAAAGCACCCTTGCGCCCATGATACTAGCTGAATCTTCCGCGCTCTTACAGCCTGCAAGCCGGGGGAGACTTCTTCGAGGGGTGCAATTTACTGTTCAGATGTGGATGACGCGAACTACTTGTGGGCCATCGTCCTCAGTTCCTGAGTTTTATGGGTCTACAAAAGAAGACATGTATAGAAGAGTTTTTACACAAGGATTAAGGGAATCAGTTGCCCCGAGGGAATTCACGGGTTGGACTGTCATACTTTCGATCACCTCACATAGTCAAATAGAGTGGACATTTGGGATGGTTTGCCTGTCATGAATTATATATATGCCAGCCCGGGGGCCGCAGTCCTTTTGATGGTTCTTAAGAGCATCCAACCCTACGCCCGTATCGGGTTTTTTAAGGCAACTGGTAGGTGCCCAATCAGTGGACAAAGATGGCGATCTAGTGCTCAGGTGGTTGAAATTAAGCCCTGACGGACAGTTCCCAGAAGCAAAGTACCGCCAGATCTGGAATGAATGCCAATACTTAAAAAGAGGAATACTTGCGTACAGGATCGAAGCAACAGGCGAAGTGTCGCAGGATACCTTGCTTGGTATGAAGAGAATATGAGCACGAAAGGCCGCAGCTAAGACCTCACAATCCGGGCGGTTTGCTGAATCAATCGCAAAACAGTGGGCCTTGGTTAGCTAAAGAAAATGAGTTACAGGGCCCGCATAGGAGTATTGGAACACGGTCGCAAGACCTCGATTTGAAAATAACTTGCAAGTCACGGCTGACGAAGGTGAGAGAAAACAATTGCCAAGAGAATGAAGCCTTTACGAGCCCAAATCCAAAAGATGAATTAGAGGCCGACAACCTGTCAGAGTGCCAAAGAATACAAAGGCTTATAGAAATCTAAGGAAAAGTAAATGACTACAGTTTTGACCTCAACAAAGCGGAAAAGGAATTTAGCTGGGGTTCGAACAATTGGCTAAAAACTTGCGGAAGAACGGGCCTCGCAATCGGGTAAAACAGTTGAATATAAGAATACGACAATGAGGTCACAGGATTTAAAGAAAGGTCAATTGCGACAGAGAAAGAATGATCAAACGGCAAAAGAAATCAAAGGTCGAGAGAGAGAGTGCTACATGGCATTGGGCACAGTTAGAAATGGACTTATCTCTCTG
>NW_017672511.1:0-67896 GCF_001879085.1 Nicotiana attenuata
ACATATAAAAACACATTTAACTGTATAGGTGCATCACGCCTCAACGTGCGATTACCTATCTGTTATTTGCCTCAAACTAACCGTTTGCTGCTGTCACTTCCAGTCCAGATTTATAGTCGAAGAAGATGGTCGAGGGTAAAGGGGAAATCGCCCTCGACTCTCTCAACAAAAAACCGAAAGAGATATATGATCCGCCACATCGAGGGGTGGATCTGACCTAAGGTCCCGCCGGCAGAACTCCACTATGATGGGTTCTAAGGGGCCTAAGGTGAAGGGATATGTATATACACTAAGATATCCTTCAACGTGAGTCATAATCGACTCGTCACGGGAAGGGGCGACCAGGTCTTTCCCTTCCCATCTACATTCAGCCCTCACCCGGTCTAGGCAACCGGGAGTGATTAGACTAATATACTCCGATGCCGGTTCGCCGCGGCCCGGGACCGATGATGGGTTTTCAACCTGGAAGTCGGCAGATACCGAGCAACCAGTCGGTGTGAATGCTTTCAATGGGGGTTCTGGTGCATGTTCATCAGATCTAGCGGGGCTCGCGGCCGAGCTTGGTCTAGAAGGAACACTTTGTGAAGTTTTCGCCATTTCTTAAAACTTTACGAAGAGATGAAAAGAAAATACAACCAACGCAGAATTTGAGAAAGATAGGAAATGTTGAACCTGGAAGGGTCGTTTATACTTTTTCCATGAGGCGGTGGCACGAATCGCGAAGCCACAGACACGAAGCGACAGATAATTAAGAGAAGCATTAAATGCCTGCAGCAGGCGTGGTCAGAGCACTCGATGGCTTTTTCACCTGGCGTATGGCCATACGTCACGGGCATCACGTCACCGGTCATATCGTTTATTATCATTACTCTCTAATAAACGAGGGGACTATCTGTATTAGGTGATACCCTTTTTTGCTTGAGCCCGACCGGGTTGGGTCCGGTCCGGAGCAAATCGGGGCCATCGAACCCGACCTGGATGCAAGGTAGAACGACGGCCACGTCTACAACCGAGGTCGAGTCGTTTCGAGACCGTTACAGAGCTCGATAGGAGTCACCACCGGATGGAGAAACACACAAGGTCGGAAGCCGGACTCGTAACGGATAACCAAGCGTCGCCGGATATCTCGCCCAAACGTGATTTTCTCAACCACTTCAGGCCATTAAGGCGTAATTACAGGGATCCACGATGTAATCAATTTACCTACCTTATTTTTACCCTTAATCAGAATGTATAAAAGGGGATCTCTCTAAATTCTTGTGGATCATCAAGCACAATTGTTCTAAGCAATATTATATTCTGCGATTATTTACTTTAACAGCAATTGTTGAGTCTTTATCTTTATTTTCCTTAACCTAAAAACCTTTTGTATCTTTTAGTTCACGGATCCTTAAAACCCCATATAAATTCAATTGTTATCCGGATTCGAGGGTAAACAATTTTTATCAAAAGTACTTTTTTGAAAAACACTTTTAAAAAAAACATTTCTTAAAATAAGCAAAATTTAAAAACTTGGCCAAACAGGTTATGAGTAACGAGAGGGAGCTTCTCGCTTCCTCTTTTAACCCGGAGCGGATGTATCATTTTAGATAGGAATACGATTGAACCCATCGGGCGCAGATATACATGTGCAAAATAAAGTAAAATGACACCATTTGTTATTATGGTAATTTATTATTTTTTTGAAAGTCTTACAAAAAATCCTGCATACTCTACTGGAACCTGTACTTTTGATGTAGAGTGTATATTTACGTGTAAAACTTCACTGATATTGTAATAACTAGTAGACATGAATTTATAACTTTAAAAATAGAATGAGTTTAATGTTAAAAGTCTTAAAATTTGAACCCATAGAGTTTAAATTCTAAATCTGCCTTTGCTTTTAAACACTTTTTAATACGACCAACCAATGATTAGGGGTGTACAAAGAAAATTGATAAATCACACCAAACCGATAATCTGAGTCAAACCGAAAAGAAAAAAAACCCCGGTTGTGGTTTGGTTTGATTTGGTTTGGTATTGGAAACAAAAAAATACGACCATAATTGGTTAAAAAAAAGTCAAACCAAAATCAAAACCAACCCGATAGTACATTTATATATTTTTTTTTATAGTTTTATCTTTTAACGTATTATTTCAAGTCCGGATTTAACATTCTTGAATGGTAACCAAATTTTATAGCCCGTAAATATAGTAACTCAAACAAAGTTCAAATCAATACTAATGCTAACAAAAGAAATTCAATTCAACAATAGGAACGACGATAGTGTTGGATATCTATTTTTTAGCTTTACATTGGTTTTTAATAAAAATGCATAACTTAGTTTATCTTTTTCTTTAGTGCTTTGTTATGTAATTAATAGTACTTATTAGCTATACTTATTTTAGCATGATTATGCTAATAAATTAGCAATATTTGCTTTATGTAATTTTATTATCTTTGTCATTGAGAAATTTAGTATAATGCTATGACTTATCTCATATTATTGTGTTATTTCTTGAAAAATACATTAAAAGGTTGTATCTTACTAGGACTAAAGAAATATTTGGAGCACAAGTTACATATTTTATGCTATGAAGACTTTACTGAAAACAACCCGAAACCCGAAAAATTAAAAATATCCGAGAAAAATCGAAATTGAAAAACCCGACTTTGTTGGTTTGTTTTGATTTACAGATTTAAAATCCGACTCAATTGGTTTGATTTGGTAATTGAAAAATCCGAACCAACCCAACTTATATACACCCCTACGAATGATAATTTAATGGAAAAAAGACTTGTAATATATAGTTTATATTCTCACTGTTCTTTTTCCTTTTTTTGATTTTCTTATCTAAAATAGAGAAATATGTAAAGTTGAATGTACGTACCTTGCAAATAAAATTAGTCCGAACTGAAAATTAATTGGGTTTGCGAGGCAGAGCATGTGCAATGTTTACAAAGCCAACCATCCCGTAAAACGTGGCTGCCGTTGTTTACCTGTTTTTACTGTAACAGTTCATAAACATATTAAGATAAGAATATGAGTTAATTTCACGGATAATTTTCTAGCTAAGGTCACAACAACAAATTTACTAACAAAAACAAATATCTCAAAACGAAAATAGCTGAGAAAATAACAAAATATAGTGCCATATGTAACAACTCAGCTGCTACCCGCATAAGCAAAAATTGCCAAGTCATCTATACTGCCATGTTATCAACAGAAATAAATTTCCACGTGGAATCCTACTGAAAAGAAGATAAAATAGTTGATAATTTGATTGAATGATATCTCATATTTAAAGTTGCTACTTTACTTCACAAAATAAGTTCCTTTCTTCGTCATGCTCTATCCTTTCCTTCAACAATATCTCACCTTCTGTAAAGTGAATACTCAAAAAAGGCTTAGTAGAGAAAATGTCAGAAATAAAAATAAAAAAATATTCTGTTTTATTCCCCTGTAACAAAAATAAGCCAATTTATAACTTTGTGGAGCCGACAAATTTTAATGACATTTTATTAAAAGCATAATTTTTTATTCGTATACAGTGATATAACTACCAATTTTATTATTGTAAAATTATAAATTAAAATAAAGCTTAATTTTTGAACTTTTTTCAGGATAGAAAAGATCGCATGACTCAACTCCACTTTACCAATTCACTATTGATGCAAGGGCAATTTGAAGAAATGATATTTGTGTCTACATATAATTTGAGTAGAAGGAAATTATCTCCAACGTCTGTGTTTTATTTATATCAAATACGGCAATGGAACAGTAGCTTCCTCCTTAGCTCAGCTGGAAATGCAGCAGCAACAATGGCGGAAGCTTAGTCCTATGCAGTGGCGTACGCAGGATTTTTCATAAGCGGTGTCACTATTTCTAGTAAGAGGTCCGTAACAGTCAAAAAATATGTTGTGGAGCCAAGGGAGTTCAAACCCAAGACCTCTCACAACAAACTTGAAGCTGTCAACCACTAGACTACCAAGCTGTTTTGTTGCAAGTGGTGTCACTTATAATGGTTTTATCTTGTATTTCTGTTTTACTTATTATTTTCATATATATAAATAGTAAAAAAATTCGACGAAGCGGTGTCCCGTGACACCGCTTGGGTCCATGTAAATCCGCCCCTGGTCCTATGGACTCGAAGTCGTTCGATGAGAGGAGAAAAACATTCTAGAAGAGAATTTCGATATTGTTTACTCAAAGACTATGTAAAGCTAATGGGAGTATGGGACTCCATCCACTATATACAAGTATGAAAAGAGAAGAAGAAAAAGCTAAGCTAACCAACTAACTGGCAGCTAACTGACAGTTGTCCAAAGCTGACCACTAACTAACTCTCTAACTAAGCTAACAATGATACACTGACTATATAAACAAGTGGAAAATATAATTAAACTTAACACCCCCCCCCCCTCAAGTTGGAGGTGTTGCAAACACAGCCAACTTGCGTAATGTGGCACCATGTTTGATTCCAGTTAAGGCTTTAGTCAGAATATCTGCCAGTTGACTGTCTGTACCAATGTGATGGAGTGAAACTAATCCTGCTTGTAATTGGTCGCGGACAAAGTGACAGTCCACTTCTATGTGTTTGGTTCTTTCGTGGAAGACTGGATTCTTGGCAATGTGAACTGCAGATTGAATATCACAATACACTGAAATAGGCATTGGAACGGGGACATCTAGTTCTTCAAACAACCTGCTCAACCATACTAGTTCCCCCACTACTTTCCTTAAAGCCCTGTACTTTGATTCTGCAGAAGACAATGATATAGTTTCCTGTTTCTTGGAGTTCCAACCAACAGGACTATTTCCCAGAAGCACCAAATAGCCTGTGATGGATCTCCTAGAATCCGGACAACTAGTCCAATCAGCATCACAATATGCTCTGACTGTACAATCTGCATCTTTGGACATGAAGATTCCTAGAGTGGGATCACCTTTCAGATACCTAAGCGGATGGAAAGCTGCCTTCAAATGTGGCTCTCTGGGCTCTTGCATGAATTGACTTAGGTGCTGAACACTATATGCTATGTCCAATCTAGTGTTGGTTAGGAAGTTTAGCTTTCCTACCAGTTTCCTGTAGTATGTAGGATCTTGTAGAATGGCACCTTCTTTAGCCTTTAGCTTTACTGTAGGATCTAAAGGTGTGGAACAAGACTTATAGTCTAGGCAGTTATACTCCTTTAACATGTCCAGCACAAACTTCCTTTGAGAAATTATCACACCATCATCCTTGTGCATCACTTCCAGTCCTAGAAAAAAATGCAATTGCCCCAGATCTTTGATCTTAAACTGTTCATGCAAATAGTCTTTCAACTGTGTGATCTCCTCTTTATCAGTTCCAGTAAGTAACACATCATCAACATATACTGCAACATACACCAATGAATCTCCATTTTTCTTGTAAAAAAGTGAATAATCATTCATGGAGTGTGTATATCCTTTTGAGCATAAAGCCTCAGTCAATTTTGCATACCACTGTTGGCTAGCTTGTTTTAGACCATAGAGAGATTTGTTTAGTTTGCATACTAGTCCAGGTTTGTCCACAACAAGCCCAGGAGGAGTTTGCCTATATACTTCCTCATTAAGGTCTCCATGGAGGAAGGTATTGTTTACATCTAGCTGAGATATGCACCAACCTTTCTTCAATGCTGTGGCTATTAATGCTCTCACTGTTGTCATCTTCACCACTGGGGAGAATGTCTCTTTGTAGTCAACTCCTGCCTGTTGTGTATAGCCTTTCACAACTAATCTGGCCTTGAACCTTTCTATACTACTATCAGCTTTATGCTTTACTTTGTAAACCCACTTGCATCCTATTGCTTGTTTTCCTGGTGGTAGAGCTACCAGGTCCCAAGTGTGATTGGAATATAGAGCCTCAAACTCATGTGTCATTGCAGCTTGCCATGTAGGATCAATGGCTGCTTCCTCATATGATGATGGTTCCCTGTCATGACAAACATTTCTCACAAGAGCTTGACTATTAGGAGTTAGTAGATCAGAAAAAACATGGTGGTTTACAGAAAACTGTGCACTAAGGGAGTTGGTGTTTGGTTTAAGTTTAGGTAGAGAATGCACATAGTCTTGTAGATAACTAGGTGCCTTGTGTGTTCTTGATGATTGTCCCAGTTGTATAGGTTCTGCATGAGATTGTTCAGTATGATCCTGTGGTGAAAGTTGTGCTGGAAAAGTAGGTGTCATGGATGAAGAATGATCATGTGTAGGTGAAATGAGATTAGTTGTGTTCTCAACATTACTCCCTTGATCACTCAAATATTCAGATGTTTGCTGTGTAATGTTTCTGCTGTCAGAAGGTTCAATGAAAGGAATTGAATGAGGGACACTAAATTGGGGAGACACATCCAAATTAGTTGCAAAAGGAAAGACATACTCATTGAAAACTACATCCCTGGAAACAGTGATTTTTCTAGTAGCCAGACTTAGAACTTTGTATCCCTTTGTGTTGAAAGGATAGCCAACAAAAACATGTGGTGTTGTTCTAGGTTCAAATTTATCTCTATGAGGCTTAGGTACAGTGGGGTAGCACAGGAACCCAAAACTCTTTAGGTGAGAGTACTTTGGCTTTATTTTGTATAACAGTGCATATGGTGTTTGGTCATTGATAGAAGTGGAAGGCAACTTGTTTATAATGAAGGTTGCACAGAGAATACACTCACCCCAATATTTTTAGGGCATTTTAGACTGAAAGAGGAGAGCCCTAGCTGTCATAAGGAGGTATTTATGTTTCCTGTCCACCACCCCATTTTGTTGTGAGGTGTAAGGGCAAGTTCATTGATGTATGAGGCCTTTGGATTGAAATAGTATGTTTGTTTCTGTGTTGGTGAACTCCAGTCCATTGTCTGTTCTCGCAGCTTTAACATTTACTCCAAATTGATTTTCCACCAAATTGAAATATTCTTTAAGAACTTGATAAACATTGCTTTTACTAGATAGAAGATGAGTCCAAGTGGTCCTACTAAAATAATCCACAATAGTCATGACATATTTGTACTTGTCACGTGTGGGCACATGATATGGTCCCTATAAGTCAACTTGTAGAAGCTCAAAAATCAAATTGGTTGTATTAGTTTTTCGTGATGACGTCATTACTTGTTTTTAAATTAAATTCTGTGTTCCGAGACCTTAAAAACCTCTTTCAGTATCACCTTGATTTGCGTGCGCAGTCCGGGCGCATAGCCGGAAAGTCTATATGTAAAAAATCTGTGAAAAATGATAAAATTTGGCTTTAAAATGAATTAAGTTGACTTCGGTCAACATTTTGGGTAAACCGACCCGGACCCATGATTTGACGGTCCCGGAGGGTCCGTAGGAAAATATGGGACTTGGACGTGTGCCTGGAATCAAATTCCGAGGTCCCAAGCCCGAGAAATAAATTTTTGAAAGAAATTTTTTTCTGAAAAATATAAAGGTTTTTGAAAGTGAAATATTATGTGAAACATGTGGTATCGGGCCCGTATTATGGTTTCGGAGCCCGGTACAGGTTCAATATGATTTATATGTGTTGTCGGTAAAGTTTGGTAAGAAACAGAATCCATTTGATGTGATTCGGACCTTAAATGCAAAATTTGATGTTTAAGAAGTTTTAAGAAATTTCATTGATCTTGAGGTTTAATTCGATGTTCATGACGTTATTTTGGTGGTTTGATTACACGAATAAGTCCGTAGGATATTTTTGAGGTTGTGTGCATATTTGGTTTGGAGCCCCGAGGGCTCGGGTGAGTTTTAGATAGGTCACAGAGTGTATTTTGGACTTAGAAAATTGCAGATTTTTCAGCTGTGCATAGTAGGCCAGGCTCGCAAATGCGAGCAGCTTGTCGCAATTGCGAAAAAAGCCCAGGCAAGCTCCATCTCGCAAATGCGAGACTATCTTCGCAAATGCGAAACTTCCCAATTTGGCATGTGATCGCAAATGCGATGTTTGGTTCGCAATTCCCTACTCGCAAATGCGAGCCCCCCCCTCGCAATTCCCAAGCTAGCAGAGGTCGGGGTTCGCAATTGCGAACCCCTGTTCGCATTTCCCACATCTGCAACCAACTTTTATACTTAGACGAAATTTTAACCCATTTTCATATCCTCTCAAAACATAAACACACTAAGGCGATTTTTCAAAGGTTTCTTCTCCTCCAAATCAATTGTAAGTCGTTTTTAACTAATTTTCTTCAATCCTTAACATCTTTTAAGATGATTTCAACTCAAAATCAATAATTTTCATGGGGGAAATTGGGTGTTTGGGGTAGAACCTAGGTTTTTTAAAAATTGGGGATTTGGAACTTGATTTGAGGTCCGATTTCAAAACAAATTATATATTTGGATTCGCGGGGGAATGGGTAATCGGGTTTTGGTTCGAACCTCGGGTTTTGACCATGTGGGCCCGGGGGCGATTTTTGACTTTGGGTTAAACTTTAGGAAACTCATTTTCATGCATTAGAATTGATTCATTTAGCGTTTATTGATGTAATTAAGTAACTTGTGGCTAGATACGAGCGGATTGGTGGTGGAATCAAGGGGTAAAGCGATAATTGAGACGTGAATTGTGTTCGTGGCATCGAGGTAAGTGTTTAGTCTAACCTTAGCTTTAGGTATTAGGAGTTGAGTCCTATTTGCTATGTGATAATAGTTGAGTACGACGTATAGGCATGGTGACGAGTATCTATACGTTGGTGTCAAGCATGCCCGTGAGTCTTATATTGTGGTTATCATGACCTCGTTGTATTATTCATGCTTTGGCGATGATTTTCTATTTGTTGTGAAAAGTTTGTGGAAGGGATTATGACCCTTGAACATTGAGGAGCGTTGGCTTGAGTTGTATAATGAATTGTGAAAGTATAAGAGGTAATTGAACCCTTTGGAGCATTGGCTCAAGTAGTAAGGTGAGTTGTGAAGTAAAAGTGAAAAAGAGAAAAGAATCACTATATTGCCTCCCTTGCCGGGATATTGTTATTGTTTTGATATTGTCCCTTGCCGGGACTTGTTGTTGAAATATTGTTCCCTTGCCGGGATCCTTGTTATAATTTCATTTATATCCTTGCCCTATTGTTTGTGATTGTTGTTTGGGTGAGGAAGGGAGTTAAAGCACGAAGGGTGATGCCGTGCATTCTTTTTGCGAGGAAAGAGTGTAAAGCACAAAGGGTGATGCCGTGTATGATTGTGAGGAAAGAGTGTAAAGCACGAAGGGTGATGCCGTGTCGCACGATGTACCATTCCGTGCCGATTATATTGATTATATGGTGAGGACGAGAGTAAAAGCACGAAGGGCGATGTCGTGCACTTATTGTTTTCTGGTTCTCTGTTGATATCCGAGATATATTGTTTCTTTCATTTACTTGTTGTCTTTTATATGGAATTGATACCTCCCCCGTAGCATGCTACCCCTCCCATACTTGACTGTTTATTTCTGTATTTCTTCTCCGTTGTATATAGTTGAACTGCACAGGTTTATTTGGTAGTCTGGTCCTAGCCTCGTCACTACCTCGCCTAGGTTAGGCTAGGCACTTACCGGCAATTGAACAAGGTTATAATTAAGAATAAGCATCCGCTGCCGAAGATTGATGATTTGTTCGATCAGCTTCAGGGTGCCAAGGTATTTTCAAAGATTGACTTGAGATCTGGCTACCACCAGTTGAAGATTAGGGCATCCGTTATCCCTAAGACAGCTTTCCGCACTCGGTAGGGCATTATGAGTTCTTGGTGATGTCATTCGGGTTGACAAATACCCCAGCAACTTTTATGGATTGATGAACCGAGTGTTCAGGCCTTACTTGGATTCGTTCGTGATAGTCTTCATTGATGATATTTTGATATATTCCCGCAGCCAGGAGGAGCACGAGCAGCATCTCAGAGTGGTTCTTCAGACTTTGAGGGATAGTCAGTTGTATGCCAAGTTTTTGAAGTGTGAGTTCTGGTTGAGTTCTGTTGCATTCCTGGGTCATGTGGTGTCAGCAGATGGTATTCAGGTTAATCCGAAGAAGATTGAGGCAGTCAACAGCTGGCCTAGACTAGCATCAGCTACAGAGATTCGGAGTTTCTTGGGTTTGGCAGGCTACTATCATCGGTTTGTAGAGGGGTTTTCATCTATCGCAGCCGCGATGACCAAGTTGACCCAGAAGGGTGCCTAGTTCAGATGGTCGGATGAGTGTGAGGCGAGCTTACAGAAGCTCAAGACAGCTTTGACTACGGCACCGGTGTTGGTTTTGCCCACAGGTTTAGGGCCATATACCGTTTATTATGATGCATCTCGTATTGGACTTGGTACGGTATTGATGCAGGAGGGCAAGGTCATTTTGCCTATGCTTTGCGGCAGTTGAAGATTCATGAGAAGAACTATCCGGTTCATGATTTGGAGTTAGCAGCCATTGTTCACGCGTTGAAGATTTGGAGGCATTGTCTGTATGGCGTGGCATGTGAGGTGTTCACGGATCACAAGAGTTTGCAGTATTTGTTCAAGCAAAAGGAGTTGAATTTGAGGCAGAGAAGGTGGTTGGAGCTGTTGAAAGACTATGATATCACCATCTTATATCATTCGGGAAAGGCCAATGTGGTGGCCGATGCTCTGAGTAGGAAGTCAGCCAGTATAGGCAGTCTTGCTTATATTTCGGTCGGTGAGAGACTGCTTGCTTTGGATGTTCAGGCTTTGGCCAATCAGCTCGCGAGGTTGGATGTTTCTGAGCCCAGCCGTGTGTTAGCTTGCACAGTCGCTCGTTCTTCATTATTGGAGCGTCCGAGATCGACAATATGATGATCCCCATTTGTGTGTCTTTAGAGACACGGTGCAGCATAGAGGTGCCAAGCAGGTTACCTTTGGTGATGATGGAGTTTTGAGATTGCAGGGTCGAGTTTGTGTGCCTAATGTGGATGGTCTTCGAGAGTTGATTTCAGAGGAGGCCCGTAGCTCCCGGTACTCTATTCATCCTAGTGCCGCTAAGATGTATCAGGATTTGTGGAAGCATTATTGGTGGAGAAGAATGAAGAAGGATATCGTTGTATATCTGGCTCGATGTTTGAATTGCCAGTAGGTTAAGTACGAGCATCAAAGGCCCGGTGGTTCATTTTATAAGATTGAGATTCCTGAGTGGAAGTGGGAGCGTATCACTATGGACTTCGTTACTGGACTCCCACGGACTCAGAAGAAGTTTGATGTAGTGTGTGTCATTGTTGATAGGCTGACCAAGTCAGCGCATTTCATTCCTGTGGCAGTCTCCTATTCTTCCGAGAGGTTAGCTGAGATCTATATCTGGGAAATTGTTCGTCTTCATGATGTGCTCGTGTCTATCATTTCGGATCGAGGTACGCAACACCTCGCATTTCTAGAGAGCAGTTCAGCGAGAGTTGGGCACACGGGTTGAGTTGAGCATAACATTTCAGAGACAGACGGGTAGTCCGAGCGGACCATTCAGATTTTGGAAGATATGCTCCGAGCTTGCGTCATTGACTTTGGAGGCTCGTGGGATCAGTTTTTGCCTTTAGCAGAGTTTGCCTACAACAACAGCTACCAGTCGAGTATTCAGATGGCTCTTATGAGGCTTTATATGGTAGACGGTGTCGGTCTCCGGTTGGATAGTTTGAGCCGGGAGAGGCTCGGTTGTTGGGTACGGATCTGGTTCAGGATGCCCTGGACAAGGTCAGGATTATTCAGGATAGGCTTCGTACAGCTCAGCCCAAGCAAAAGAGTTATGCGGACCGCATGGTTCGTGATTTGGCTTTCATGGTCGGTGAGCGGGTATTGCTTCGAGTGTCGCCTATGAAGGGCGTGATGAGATTCGGGAAGAAGGGCAAGCTTAGCCCTAGGTTCATTGGCCCGTTTAAGATTCTTGATCGAGTGGGAGAGGTGGCTTATATACTTGCCCTGTCGCCGAGCTTATCAACCGTGCATCTAGTGTTTCATGTGTCCATGCTTCGGAGGTATCACGGCGATCCATCCCACGTGTTAGATTTCAGCACTATCCGGTTGAACAAGGATTTGTCTTATGAGGAGGAGCCGGTAGCTATTCTAGACCGGCAGGTTTGTCAGCTGAGATCGAAGAGTTTTCCTTCTGTTCATGTTCAGTGGAGAGGTCAGCCTGCTGAGGCATCGAACTGGGAGTCCGAGTCCAATATGCGGAGCCGTTATCTCCATCTTTTCCTCGACTCAGGTACTTCCTTCTTATGTCCGTTCGAGGACGAACGGTTGTATTAGAGGTGGAGAATGTGATGACCCAAAAGGTCATCACTTGTTTTTATAGTAAATTCTGCGTTTCAAGGGCTTAAAAACCTCTTTCAGTATCACCTTGATTTGCGTGCGCAGTCCGGGCGCGTAGCCGGAAAGTCTATCTGTGAAAAATGATAAAATTTGGCTTTAAAATGAATTAAGTTGACTTCGGTCAACATTTTGGATAAACGCACCCGGACCCGTGATTTGACGGTCTCGGAGGGTCCGTAGGAAAATATGGGACTTGGGCGTATGCCTGGAATTGAATTCCCGAGGTCCCAAGCCCAAGAAATGAATTTTTGAAAGAAATTGTTTTCTGAAAAATATGAAGGTTTTTGAAAGTGAAATGTTATGTGAAACCTGTGGTATCGAGCCCGTATTATGGTTCCGGAGCCCGGTACAGGTTCAATATGATTTATATGTGTTGTCGCTAAAGTTTGGTAAGAAACGGAATCCATTTGACGTGATTCAGACCTTAAATGCAAAATTTGATGTTTAAGAAGTTTTGAGAAATTTCATTGATCTTGAGGTTTAATTCGATGTTCATGACGTTATTTTGGTGATTTTATTACACGAATAAGTCCGTAGGATGTTTTTGAGGTTGTGTGTATATTTGGTTTGGAGCCCCGAGGGCTCGGGTGAGTTTTGGATAGGCCACGGAGTGTATTTTGGACTTAGAAAATTGCAGAATTTTCAGCTGTGCATAGCAGCCCTGCAGGCATCGCATTGGCTCGCAAATGCGATATCGCAAATGCGAGCGGCTTGTCGCAATTGCGAAAGAAGCCCAGTCCAGCTCCATCTCGCAAATGCGAGACTATCTTCGCAAATGCGAAACTTCCCAATTTGGCCTGTGATCGCAAATGCGATGTTTGGTTCGCAATTCCCTGCTCGCAAATGTGAGCCCCCCCTCGCAATTCCCAAGATAGCAGAGGTCGGGGTTCTCAATTGCGAACCCCTGTTCGCATTTCCCACATCTGCAACCTGCAACTTTTATACTTAGACGAAATTTTAACCCATTTTCATATCCTCTCAAAACATAAACACACTAAGGCGATTTTTCAAAGGTTTCTTCTCCTCCAAATCAATTGTAAGTTGTTTTTAACTAATTTTCTTCAATCCTTAACATCTTTTAACATGATTTCAACTCAAAATCAATGATTTTCATGGGAAAAATTGGGTGCTTGGGGTAGAACCTAGGTTTTTCAAAAATTGGGGATTTGGACCTCGATTTGAGGTCCGATTTCAAAACAAATTATATATTTGGGTTCGTGGGGGAATGGGTAATCGGGTTTGATTCGAACCTCGAGTTTTGACCATGTGGGCCCGGGGGCGATTTTTGACTTTTGGGTAAAACTTTAGAAAACTTATTTTCATGCATTAGAATTGATTCATTTAGCGTTTATTGATGTAATTAAGTAACTTGTGGGTAGATAGAGCGGATTGTTGGTGGAATCGATAATTTAGTCTCCTCTATCACTTATTTCCTGTTTCATCACTTTGATTCTGAGACATTATATCTTTAATTTTCAGACTTTGTATTTAGCACTCTTAGACCGCCTGTGACACTGTGACACCAATTCTGGGTAATTAAGGCTTAAACGGTTGTATTAGGTCCATGTTCAGATATTTTATTGCTTTCTTCCGCTTATTCTAAATTTTTCGCTATTTACACGTTATTGTTTTATGAATGCTAAAAAGGTATAAAAATGGATAAAGGTAATCTGTTCAATAATTGGCTTGCCTAGCTCACATTAGTAGGCGCCATCACGACTCCCGGGGGGTGAGAAATCCGGGTCGTGATATTTTCTGAGGAAATGGGAGTCTTTCTTGTCTGGCCATTGGGCAGATGGTGCAATTGAAGGATTGTTTGGGAGAAAAGGTTACAGGGATAGAAGAAATACTTTTCATTTTCACAAAGGGAACATGTCCAAGTCTGTTATGCCGCAGAACATCCACATGGTTTCCAACACACAGATGAGAAAAAGGGACTAGAACAATTGGAAAATGAACTCTCTGAAAGAAACTATTTTTCATTATTTGCACTTGGACTATTTACAATTGAAGATGAGAAAACACACTTATTGGCATGAGATACTGTATTTATAATGGAATCTAGTGGACACTGTGTGTTACAAGTGCAGTGAGTGACAGGGGTTGAGAGGAAATCAAAGACATTTGCTCCAGGACTTGTACTGTTGTTCTTCAAGCACCTTGGACACAAGATGTAGAGTACATCTTTGACTCTACCAATCACCAGAGGCCTCTTCATTGAAGGGGCCTGCAGTATACAATAGGACTTGATGAAGGCAACAAGAAAATTAAGATGAGAAGCTAGAGAATGAACATAAATTAGGTTGTATTTAAAAGAAGGGACCAACATTACTCTATTCAGAGTGATCTTAGGAGTAAGTACAACACTACCAATCTCAGTCACCTTCACTTTATAGCCGTTTGGGAGAATGACAAGTAGGGGATAAGGTAAAGTTATTATATTGGTTAGCAAGGATCTATTAAAGGTCATGTTATTTGATGCCCCTGAATCTATAATCCATGAATAAGTCTTGTTTTTCAAACATTCACATGAGAGTTTTCCAAAATCAATAGAGGAGGTGCAAGCTATTATACCTGCAAAATTTGCTGATGAGGTGTTGACATTATCTGAGCTGTCTCTCCCTCCTCCTGATTGGAACTGCTGCAGTAGATTCACAAGTTGACTGTATTCTTCCTTTGTGAGACTGACGTTTTGAGCACTGTAGTTCTCATCACCAGTATGTTGAGTATCTGTGGTTGCTATATGTGCATTAGCCACTCCTCTATTTCCCCTGTTGAACTTGGCACCTTGGCTTACACCTGAATTATTCCCATGTTATAGTTTTGTCTTGGATTTTGATTGAAACTGGAAGCTTGATTGTGACTTAGATTTGGATTCTGATTTTGATTGGAATCTTGAGGATAGCCATGAAGTTTATAATACTTCTCTCTCGTGTGGCCTGGCCTTTTGCAGTAATCACAGAAGGGTCTGTTTCTATAGCTTTGAGAGTTATTAGGTGAATAATTTATCTTGAATGATGCTCAACTGTTTGTGTTGACATTTAGGGCTGATGACTCAAGAGCTAAGTAGTTATGAGGCTTAATTTCTCTTTGTCTTTCTTCTTGAATTAGTAATGAGAAGGCGTGAGCAATTGTGTTATTAGGTGTTTATCTTGAGAGTTATTAGGTGAATAATTTATCTTGAATGATGCTCAACTGTTTGTGTTGACATTTATGGCTGATGACTCAAGAGCTAAGTAGTTATGAGGCTTAATTTCTCTTTGTCTTTCTTCTTGAATTAGTAATGAGAAGGCGTGAGCAATTGTGGGAAGAGGATTCATCATGAGGATACTTCCTCGAACAACAGTGTAGGTCTCATTCAGCCACATAAGGAACTGTATGTATTAGTCTTCTATCCTGTTCTGCTTTGTGCATACTTTCCCTTACACCACATGTGCAATTGCAGGTGCAATGAGATTTGGTAATTAGAGTAGTGAGTTCCTCCCACAACTTCTTCATTTTTGTATAGTAGCCAGTAATGTCAAGTGCTCCTTGAGACAAGTCGTTAATCTCCTTTGAATTTGGTAGAGCTTTGTTCCATTTGTCTGGTCATATCGTTCTTCAAGCTCTTTCCATAACTCGATTGCATCTGTCACATATTCAACACTGTCTGCAATCTCCTTTGCCAAGGAATTCAAAATCCATGAAGTCATCATATCATCACATCTCTCCCACAATCGATAGCTTGAGGAATCTGGATCTGGCTTTTCGCAGTCACCATTGATGAAGCCTAGTTTATTTTTTACCGATAGGGCTCTCATTACACCTCTTCTCCATGAGCAATAACCAAATCCATCAAATGGAACAAGAACTAGGGCTATTCCCGGATTATCAGAGGGATGCATGTAGAAAGGGCTACTAGTATCAACAATTGGCTGATTAGGAGTTTGAGCCACAGTTGGTGCAGGTTGTTCAACATCTCCATCATTAGCCATCTCTTATAAGGCGTAAAATTCAACTAATCGACCAGGACAGGATTCTAACTACAAAACTAGAACTCTGATGAACGATTTTAAGGAAAATATATTGAAATCGATGAGATCAAGGTCTGCATGCACACGATCAAAACAAAATCGAAAATGACGAAATCAGATTCAACAGATCTGGAAAAATGAATCGGAGTTTCTGACCTTGCTCTGATACCATATCAAATTACGGCAATGGAACAGTAGCTTCCTCCTTAGCTCAGCGAGGAATGCAGCAGCGACAATGGCGGAAGCTTAGTCCCATGGACTCGAAGTCGTTCGATGAGAGGAGAAGAACATTCTAGAAGAGAATTTCGATATTCTTTACTCAAAGACTATGTAAAGCTAATGGGACTCCATCCACTATATACAAGTATGAAAAGAGAAGACGAAGAAGAAGCTAAGCTAACCAACTAACTGGCAGCTAACTAACAGTTGTCCAAAGCTGACCACTAACTAACTCTCTAACTAAGCTAACAATAATACCCTGACTGTATAAACAAGTAAAAAATATAATTAATCTTAACAATTTACAAATCTTTTTGTTATTTTTAAATTATTTTTTTGTTGAAAAAGATCATACAACTAAAATAATATTTATAACAAAATATGATACTAAAACTCCTGAATAGTTTTTATTGCAAAATTATTTTTTGAATACGGAAGAACAACCTATCGTTTAATTTGCATCAGAAATAAATATGTAATTTTAAACATAATTATTGTAATCTCAAGCGGGTTTGAACAACCTATCATATAGCGTTTGCATCAACAATATATGTACCATTATAAACGCTATTATTATTGCGATCTCAAGCGAGTTGAACTATTTTATTTCATCTTCAGCTAGCTAAGAGATAGCAAAAGAGAAGAAACGGCATTAACCTCCTAGTCTTCACCCCTTAAACCCCCCCCCCCCCCAAAAAAAAAAAAAGAGAAAAAGGAAATGAAAAGGTGGTTAAAAAGGACTGAAAGCGCGTAACGATAAAGTAACTCGCTCTATGAATAACTTTCATCATCTATTATTAATTTAGTAGTACTATGTTTTTATACTTGAATTTGCAATCCTAATGCCGAATTCTTAATTTCTTCATAAATGAGCTTTATTTGGGTGCCAACTGCCATGCAAGTTTTTCTCGCCTGATTAAGCGGGGAAATTCTTTTATATTCGGACAAATTTACGTGGCCCAAAATCTCACCTAGCAAAATATTGAGAGTTGTTACAAAATAAAAATTATAAAGTAAATAAACGAAAGATAAATATAGAGATAGATTCATATATTATTTAAATTTAAACTGATGTATATAATGAACTGAAATCTTATCTATTTATAGAAAAAGGAAAGTAACTGTGAGACTTTTCTTGAGGTGCTTGTAAGATGTCTGCCTGAGCTACTTGCAACCTGCTTGTTTAATAAAAAATTGATGCAAGTCATTTCATTGAGTTACTTGTAACCTGTCAGTATCATCGACTTATAGATAAACTTTAATGGCGTACCAAATGGATAATTTTCTTCAGAAAAATTATCTATAGTAAAGTATTAAATAGACATCTAGCGTATAATATTTTCGTAACAAGAGCTTGTTCAAAGAACTCTTTTTTCCACTGGATAAAGCCGCTTCATTTCTCTAAAGCCAAGAAAAATCTTTACCGCAGTAAAAAATTTTGCGCGGGTCCAAATGTCGAACCTTAGTAAAATTTTGGGGTGTTTGTTTAAAGAATATTTTATTGCAAAAAACTTGCTATTTGGGACCTGAGCACCTCTTACTTTTGTCTTGACGTGCTGGCATGTCATTTAACTCGTAGACGATAGACGTGGGGGCCCTGAAATCTACCCACTACACGACACATTTTTCGTTTATTAAAATCTCCTTTACTCTCTTTTCAAATATATACTAATATTTCAAAGTAATAAACTGCCGTTGTCATTGAAATCGGTGCCCCTCTTAATAAAACTTAATTTGTGAGTACTTGCATACCAATCTGGCACCGCCATTGTTTTTTCTGACCCTTTTTTTCCTTTCAAAAAACGAGTAGTAGTATAGTTGGCAAATTGAAGTGATTGAATTTTTTTTGTAGAATAAACAAAAAAAAGAATCTTAATATTAAGTCAATAATTCAAATTTGAAACCAAGATTTTATTAGTAAAATTTAATAGACGTGCTGGCATGTAATTATAATGTGTCCCCAAGTACTAACTTAACACAAAGAGCTGTGAAGGAATAAATAGAGGTGGCTACTTGGCTATTTAATTGAAATCAATTCATTCATTCACATGCCCGTCTTCTCCATACTTACAAACAAGAAACTAAACACATTCACATTACATAGTTTTGGTTTCTCATATCTATATTTTCCCTTCATTGTCTTTCATCTTTGATTCCTCCATTCAATAATATCAAGAAAATAGTAGCAATGCGGCCTCCTAGCCGCGTTCATTCTTTGTTCGTTTCCTTTCTTGTTATTTCCCTTTTGTCATTTCAGATCTATGGACAAGAAGGAGATATCGATGTTGATGATATCAAGGGCGATGCTAATAAGTTGAGTTTCGAAAACCCAAAGCTTCGTGTTGCATATATTGCGTTACAAACATGGAAAGCAGCCATGTTTTCTGACCCTTTTAACTTCACTGCAAATTGGACAGGACCAAATGTTTGTTCCTATGGTGGTGTGTTTTGTGCACCATCTTTAACCAATGATTCTATTAGAGTTGTAGCTGGTATTGATCTTAACCATGCCGATATTGCTGGTTATTTAGTTCCAGAACTTGGTCTTCTCACAGATCTAGTTCTTTTCCACCTCAACTCGAATCGTTTTTGTGGTATCGTACCTAAAACCTTTAGCCATTTAAAGCTTCTTAGGGAGCTTGATTTGAGCAACAATAGGTTTGTTGGTGGGTTTCCTAAAGTGGTTCTTTCTTTGCCTTCTTTAAAGTTCTTGGATCTAAGGTTTAATGATTTTGAAGGGCCTGTTCCTTCTAAACTTTTCGACAAAGATTTGGATGCTTTATTCCTAAATGATAATAGATTTCGTTTTGGCATTCCTGAGAACTTGGGCAACTCTCCTGTTTCTGTTCTTGTGTTTGCTAATAACAATCTTGGAGGATGTATTCCAGCAAGTATCGGTAAAATGGGCAACACTCTGAACGAGCTTATACTGATGAATGATAATCTAACTGGTTGTTTGCCAATGGAGATTGGAATGCTGAAGAAGTTGACGGTCTTTGATGTGAGCTTTAACAAGATTCAAGGTCCATTGCCGTCAACAGTGAGCAGGATGAGGAGTGTTGAGCAACTTAATGTGGCTCACAACAAGCTCACTGGTGTTATACCTGCTAGTATTTGCCAACTTCCCAGGTTGCAAAACTTTACTTATTCTTTCAATTACTTTACTGGGGAAGCTCCAGTTTGTGCTGCAACTACATCTGGTAGAGTCATTGACGGTGAAGAAAATTGCATTGCTGGAAAGGAGGACCAAAGATCTGCTAAAGAATGCTCTTCTGATGACGCAAAACCATATGATTGCAGAAAATCTCAGTGCTTTAAAGTGAAACCAAGACCAAAACCAACCCCCAAGCCAAAAAGACCACCAGTTCAAAACAAACCACCAGCACCAAAGCCATCTACACCCTCAAGACCTGTTGCACCAATTCAATCTCCACCACCACCTTCTTCCAAATCTTCCGGTTCCCATTTTAAGCGCTCTCCGCCGCCACCTCAATCAACTCCTCCGCCATCACCACCACCACCTGTTTACAATACTTCTCCGTCGCATAAACACACAAGTCCACCACCCCCTACCCACAAAATTTCACCTGTAACTCGTCACGCTCCACCTCCACCAAGTCCGGTATATTACCACCACCCATCACCATCACCTCCACCACCACCAGTATATTACGCGCCACCAACGTACAAACCTCAATCACCACCACCAGTACATTACGAGCCACCAACGTACACACCTCAATCGCCACCACCACCTCCACCAGCCTACACACCTCAATCGCCACCACCACCTCCACCAGTACATTACGAGCCACCAACATACACGCCTCACTCTCCACCACCACCAGTATATGTCACACCATCTTCACCACCACCAGTATATGAGCATCCAAAACCTCCAACTCCAACTCCATCACCACCAGCTGGGTACACACCTCCGCAGGAGCCATCACATCCTGCCCCACCTACCCCACCTTGTAACGAGCCACCAACCCCACCACCTAGTACCCCACACTGGCAACCAAAACCATCCCCACCCCCTACATATAACCCATCACCATCATATACCCAAAGCCCCCCGCCGCCACCTCCTACTTACACCTACTCTTCACCGCCGCCACCATCACCATCACCTCCCCCTCCAACTTACTACTACTCATCACCACCGCCGCCGCCACCATCACCCCCACCTCCATCACCATCACCCCCACCCCCAAGTTACGAACACATTCCACTTCCACCCGTTGTAGGAGTCTCCTATGCATCTCCACCACCACCAGTCATTCCATACTATTGAGCCAGGGGTTAATTAACCATTAGCCTCAGTTCATTATCTTTAATTTTCCATTAACAGATGGAGATTTGAAGGAGAAGAGTGGAATTCTTTTTTCTTTTTTTTTTTGATTGGGAATTATGTATACTTTGTTATTTATTTTGTTTTTTTAAATTATCTTGAGTTGATTATATATTTATGAAAAATGGGATGCTGGGCGGGAGTTAGCAAGGGGTTTAACGAGTATTATTGTTATTCAGAAAGGGTGGTTGTGTATAACTACAATTTTACTGTTTTATTTAGTAAAACTCATTTATTCAATTAATAAACATCTTCATACTTATCAAGCTGTGAATAACATATTGCAACCGTGTTTGTTATTTCATTTTCCCATAGCTTTCAATTTTTTTTTTTTAACTATTTACTACTATATATTTTTGTTACTTACTAAATACGTTCGTGCTTATATATGTAAAAAAAAAAATATATATATATATATATATATATTTTGCGGTATTCGAAGTTCATTGTTTTGACTAATATAGGTTTGTGTTGATTTGGCATGGGCAACGCGCTCCCTACATTAAAAAAATCTTTAACAAATTCAAATTTTAGACCTTTAATTATGGAGAAATTTCAAATTTCAATCAATTCATTATACTTGTATTTCATTTGAAAACAAAGAGCATTCTCATCGACAATGATTACCAATACATGTTTGCAATTTAAATTTGCAGTATCTCTAACATGTCATAAGACCTATAATCGTTTGCAATAATTATTTCATTTTGTAGAGTAGAAATTATTTTGGCCTAACGTTTTTCATCCGGCTCATTGTTAAAACTGGAATACTAGAGAGAGTATTTTGATTTTGTCAACCTTCTGTGGCCCTGTGCAAATCGCCAATAGTATGAAAAGTAATGAATAGCAATAATTCAGTACAAAATAAATTTCGAATTATTTTAGAATTTCAATTATTGAGGCCAACTGTTCAGTGGCAGTGGCAGAAAGCTGTCTCCACACTACCCCACAAACTACACCTTTAATACGGAAAAAAATAAAAGAGCAAGAAATAAAAATAATTTTCCAACTAAATTTCAATTATCAAGGACTTCTTGTGGAGTTAATGAAAAAAAATAAAGGAGTAAAGAAACTCTTTTAGCTTGAAATTTTAGCAAAATGCCTTCCTATTCCTAACAGTCTAGTTTTGGCAAAATTTGATTGTATTAGTGTATAGGCTAAAATCGCTTCACATTAAATACTCGAATGATAGAATGACGCGTGGAACCGGAGAAAGACAGAAATAAAGCGAGTGGAAATCAAGACCGAGGACAACATCTTTGGTTGGCATCGGGTAGACCCAGAAAGGAACATTGTTAATGAGGGTAACGAATACTTGCCACCAGATGACATTAAATGAAGAATATTCCTCAGTATTGAATACACGTCCGTTACAGAGAATTTTGGCTTTCATTACATGTCGTTACATATTCATCAATGCCTCCCATTTTTGTCATCTAAGAGGGGCCTGATCGTAGGACCTTATTCCCTAGGTTTAGTTATAAATAGTGACTTCAACAGTCGTTGTAAGACATGAAAATCTGACAAACTTATGCTACACATTATTCCAAGCTAAATACTACTTTATTTTCTATCTAACGATATTCGTATTGCTACCTTCGGAAGCCTTGCTCCCGAAACCAAGCTGTCTGCTATTTTATCTCGATTTTAACACTATGTCTTGCATTTTATTTAATTATTTATCATTTTAAGATCAAATCGATTCGCTTGTATATAAACCACGCTATAAATTTAACTGTACCGTTTTATGGGTAAATAGTTTGGCGCCCAACGTGAGACTTAGACAATTGCGTAATTGAGTTGATCCTTGCATCTATTACTAATCTATTTGATTTTTCGTTTCTTGGCAAAAATTGTAAAAAATGGTAGCTAACGATGTCAACATCGCACACAACGTTGAGGCACAAGAGAACCTGCCTCAACAAGAGGATTCGATCAGTGATACCCACAACGAGGAGGATGTAGCAACGTCGATTCATGGCGGGCGATATCCCCAGCACGTACGGGAGCCGACTCCTGAAGATGTTGAGGACGAGCACGTAGCAGAAATAGTGAGGATCTTGAAAGAACAACAAAAGGAAATCATGGGTCATCTCTCACGGCAAGACCAGGCCATGAAAGAGTTAAGTCAAGTGTTGTCGGGTGCTTCCAACAACGCGAATGGAAGAGGCCTAGTTCCTCCCAATGCTCAGTGAGGTCGGCTTCGACGAGGCCGGGGTGGCCGGTGACGGAGCGGTTTATGAGGGAAATAAATGCCCGAATGGACTAAATTTTGGGTGCACCACCGGTGTTGAAGGGACCGAACTCAAATAAATACACCCAATTGAAGTTTAATCGAACGCGACACCAGAGTTAATTCTGAAACGGTTCAAAATGCCAGATGTACAAAAATATGATGGGACTTCGGACCCTCAGAGCTCATCACCACCTATACAATGGCGGTGAAAGGAAACGACTTGGCTCCACACGAAATTCAGTCGGTCTTGCTGAAGAAGTTCAGATAAATCTTCACGAAGGGGGCCCTGACATGTTATTCACTCTTACCCAAACACTCAATAGATTTGTTTGAGATGCTCGCAGACTCTTTCATCAAGGCCCATGCCGGGTCCAGGAAGGTATAGGCTCAAAAGGACATATTCATAATTGTGCAAGGAAAGTTCGAATTGCTGCATGAGTTCGTAACCAGGTTTCAGAAAGAAAAGATGCTGCTACCAGTTGTACCAGCTGAATAGGCCGCCGAGGCATTTACTAAGGGGCTGAACCTAAGAAGCTCCGACGCCTCCCGAAAACTGAAAGAAAGCCTGCTCGAGTTCCAGACAACTACATGGGCGGATGTCCATAACCGTTACGAGTCAAAGATAAGAATAGAAGATAATCAGCTCGGGTTCCCTGCATCAAATAAGGGCCGAGATCGAGAAAAGAACAAGGATAAATTGAAGGATGATTTTGATGTAGATTGGCAATCTTCTAAGGGTCGGTTTTTGCCCTACGAAAGGGCCGAAAGACGCGGAAGAGGGTTCTAGTCAGCGGATAGATTCGCTACAGATAGAAGAATTGTCTGTGGCCGGAATAGTAGGTCATTGCAAGATAAAGAAGTATCGGGCTCCTAGGATTCCACCTATTCCAGGCTGTCCGAATACAATTTCAATGTCAGCGTAGCTAGTATCGACAACGAGGAATATCAAGAAAGCACAGTTCTCGAGGCCGATGAGATCTCAGACAGAGGGACCCTAATCTATGGTGCGAGTATCATGGGACTAACGGCCACCGGACTGGGTACTGCCGACATTTACACGAAGAGGTGGCACCGTTGTTGAAAAATGAAAATCTCAGAGAGTTCTTAAGCGACCGGGCTAAAAATAATTATGGCCGCAATAGGGACAATGCAGAGCCCTCAAAGACAGGTGAAGACCCTCCCCGGCAAACCATTAACATGATTTTTGGGGGAAACGAAATCAACGGTGTAACCTTCTCCGAAACAAAAAAGACAAAAGTATCGGTGACTCAAAGCAAGAGACTCCGTGAAGTTGCCGAGGACGACATCACCTTCACAGAAGATGCCACTGATGGACTTCTATTGCAACATAACATGCCCTAGTAATTTCTCTTAATGTTCTCGATTTTAAAATTAAATGTATTTTGGTGGAACCAGGAAGTTCAGCCAATATCATTCAATGGAGAGTGCTAGAGCAAGCCAAGTTAACTGAAAGTATCATTCCGGCAATAAAACTCCTCGCCGGGTTCAACTTAGCAAGCTTGACAACCCGGGGGAAGATCTTGCTTCCCACGAATGTCGAAGGGGACACCAAGACTACCTAATTTGAAGTGGTAGATGGCGACATAGGCTATAACATAATTCTTGGCATGCCATGACTACGAGATGAAGGTCGTACCATCAGCACACCACCAACTTCTGAAATTCCCAACTCCAGAGAGAATCAAACAAGTAAGAGGAGATCAACCGACAGCAAGGGAGATGAACGCGGTCTCGGCTTCCAGCAGTAAAGGGAAGGAACACGCAGTATAGAAATTAGAAGGACCGGCGCTTGCTCCTGAACCAAACGAGGACGACAAAGGAAGGAGCCGTCGGAATCCCACCAAGTACCAAGGTATTTCCAGGTAATGGAAGAAATGGACGCAACTAAATCCACGGCGGAAGAACTCGAACAAGTGACATTGTTCGAAAAGTTTCTAGAGGGAAGTTCCACTTGGGGATAGGACTAAACCCCGAGCTCAGGTTAGGATTTATAGAATTTGTTAAAACTAACATTGATTGTTCTGCATGGTCGCACACGGATACGACAGGTATCTGGCTAGAGGTGGCCACGCACAAGTTAAGCCTGGACCCTAGCATCCCTTTGGTAAGGCAAAAGAAGCGCCCAATTGCCGAGGTCTGAAACAGGTTTGTCAAACAAAAGGAAACTCGATTGCTCAATATCGGTTCAATCCAGGAGGTAAAGTTTACCGACTGGCTAGCTAACGTAGTAGTAGTTCCAAAAAAGAATAATAAATTCTGCATGTGCATAGATTATAAGGATCTGAATAAAGACACGCAGAAAAGACTCGTTCCCATTACCAAACATTGATCAAATGATTGATGCAACGGCCGGACATGAGTTGATGAGTTTCCTCGATTCCTATTCCAGGTACAACCAAACCAAGATGAACTTGGAGGATCGGGAAAAAACTTCGTTCATAACGAACTTTGGCACATATTACTATAACGTAATGCCCTTCATGCTAAAGAATGCCAGAGCCACTTATCAGAGGCTCGTGAACAAAATGTTTGAAAAGCAAATAGGGAAAACAATGGAAGTTTATATAGATGATATGTTGGTTAAGTCTTTGAACGCTGGTGACCATCTAAAACACCTCCAAGAAACTTTTGACATTCTAAAGAAGCACAACATGAAGCTTAACCCCGAAAAGTGTGCGTTCGGAGTCAGCTCCGGTAAATTTTTGGATTTCCTGGTGTCACAAAGAGGGATCAAAGTCAATCCCGACAAGATTAAAGCCACCTAGGACATTCAAAACTAGCTGACAAATGTGAAAGAAGTCCAAAGACTAACCGGTAGACTAGCCGCTCTAAGCAGGTTTATTTCTTGATCCTCGGAAAATGCCATCACTTCTTCTCACTTCTGAATGGACTCCGGAATGCCAATAGGATCTAAAAGACTTGAAACGATATTTATCAAGCCCTCCATTACTATCAAAATGGAACGAAGGTTAATAGTTGTTAATATACTTAGCCGTCTTGGAGGTAGCGATAAGTGGCGTTCTAGTCTGAGAAGATGAAGGTACGCAATCTCCTATCTATTATGTCAGCAAAAGTTTAACGGGAGCGGAAACTCGCTATCATAAAATCGATTCACATTAAATACTCTAATGAGGGAATGACACGTGGAATTGTGGTTTCTAGACAAGTTAATAAATTCGATCCTGAAATAATAAAAGATTAAATAAATATGCAATACTTAGCCTTGAGATGAAAATGAAATAGCAGAAACAATAGTCCCGGAGCAGGGCTTCCGGGCACAAAATCGATGAAATCAAAAAGCAAGAGGATAAAGTTGTATAAAGCTTTGAATAGATTGTAGCGTAAGTTTGCCAAAAAATTCGTGTCCTTTACAATGATAACAGAGCTCACTATTTATAGCTGCACCTAGGGAACAAGGTCCTAGGATCATGCCCTTCTTTAATGTCAATTATGAGGGACATTGAAGAATGTGTAATGGTAGGCATGAATAATAAATTCTTTGTAACGGGCAATGTACTAAATGCTGTAGAATATTCTCCATTAATGTTATCGGGTGGTAGGCATTTATTGCATCTTTATGAGCATCATTCTTTCCGGTAATAATTGAAACAACTGTCTTCGATTTTAGCTATCCTCTGCCTTCGGCTCCATATGTCACTCTTTTACGCAATCACTTAACATGACATATTTTACCCTATACATAAAAACTTATCTATTGTTACATTATAAGTGGACTAATTATATAAAATATTGATATTCGACCAAAAATGCATATATTTAACCGTTGTTGCCTCACATTCTAGTACTTTTAATCATATTTTAAGTGTTAATTATATTATTTTGTGCTTAATATTATATTTTAACTATGTAGGAATAAAGCGGTGTGAAGATGACCACATATACTTGCGTGTGCGTGGTGTGTGTTCCCCCACGCTTCATCAGTTGTTGTCCCAAGTGTGGTGTGTGTTTCCCCACATGAATTCTCCTTAAAAGTATGTTAGATATCCTCCAAATTATCTTTAGGACCACTTTTATACGAGTTGGGACCGTGTATGGCCGAAATAACCTTGTCCCGGGTAAACTAGAAAAAGTCCCGCAGGCAGGAACCAGACCAGCGCCTCGCGCTGGCCTTTATCGCTGGAGACAGAATGTTTTTCCTAATTTTCAATTCCGTTCTTCACTTCAAATTGTATTCCCTTTTTTCTTTTCCTACACTTGGGGGGGGGGGGGGGGGTATGAAGACCAAAGAGTGTCCCGCTTTGTCTTTTTTGTTTATTTTTCTTTTCTTTTCTTCCGCGTTTTATTCAATTTTACTCCAAATCTCTTCATCTTCACACCGCCCTTTATTCCTACATAGTTAAATATAATATTAAGATTAAAATAATATAATTAACACTCAAAAGATAATTAAAAGTAATAGAATGTGAGGCAACAACAGTTAAATATTTGAGTTTTTGTCCGAATATCACAACCCAACACTTAGACTCATGCTCGTCCTCGAGTATACCTCCACTTCGGTTGGTACTAACAATTAGGTCTTATGGAAACTCAAACCATCAGATATACACTTCCTAATCAACATGCAAGATATACAAGTCACAAACAAACAAGAAACTTCTAACCTCCTAACATCAGAGAGGGACTCTAACTTACCAAATTTAAGCTCGTTCAACAACTCTGTCAAATAAAGCTAATAACATCACCTATCTATCATGAAACAAGTGCCTTTACGAGAATAAATAATCCATACACTCAAATCAAAGAATGAATATAATTTTAGGACTTAACATCAAAGAACAACTCTCGCACTCACAAACGAATTCACATGTATGCACAAAGAACCATAAGCTTATCCATTATGTACATCTCTACTAATTAAGTATGTCCGAATAGAATCAAATAGGACTTTAACGGGTTGTAATGTTGGAAAAGGGATGGGCAGGAGAACTATATAATAGTGACTTACACTTCCCTAAGCACTTTGCACTTTTAGACTTCATCACCCATTATGTTCTTCTCTTAATTTTTATTTTTCAGCCCTCTCTTCATCTATTACTTCACAAGTATTCCTCTCATATCAAGAAAGTTTTATATATTTTTTTTCAAAGCAATTATTTTTCTCTTTTCTTTTTTCATGTAACATTATTTTCAAGAGGGCCTTTTCATCACCTTCAACAATCGTTGGTCACCATTTTTCACTTAGTCATCCCTTTCTTCAAATTTATCAATTAATATCACAGTCTAAGCAACAGTGCTCAAGGAAGCAGAGTCCAAAAACTAGGGATTCAAAAAAAAGAATCAAGGCAACAATACGGCTTCCAAACAAAAGGCTACAGGCACAAAGGGATAACTAGTGGTACAATATCTGAAAAGGTTAAAATTTACAAGACATAACAAAGAAAGCCTATTTCATCTTCTAAACAAAGCAACACTTTTATTTCACTTCAGTAACATGCAGGGCAAGTTCTATACTAAGACGCAAAACATGGAATATATGTAAGAAATCCTCATCACACATGGCACAAGTATCAATCAAGATGGATCAATTCTACTCTAAGACATACAGGATCATAGCTGTTACACCCCATGTTTTCGTATGTAAACGTACGTCGTAAGTTAATTGAAAGTACATAAAGTAAGTTAATAGTATTACCATGGAGGTTAAAAATATTTAAGACCGTGAATAACAAGTACCAAGAGGGTTGGAAGGCTCAGAAGCTAAACAAATCGAAGAAACTAAGTTTCGTCGAAAGTTAGCAAGTTGGGAATGTTATAACCTATACTTTTGGGAAGAGACTAGGGTGTGTAACATGATAATATGGTGATATTATGAGGTATTATAGTCGTATGATAGTCGTGTATTAAATTTTGAAGTCAAGCTAGTCAACAAAAGTTGTCGCAAGTGCGTTCATAATTTTACTGAAAATTTTGGTCTGATGTCACTAAGCTTTTATCTCAATGTACTTGGAGTTATGGAGTGATCCACCCTTCAAACTGAAGATCTACGAGTCTACTTTCTAACGTGTTAAATCGTTCATCAATAAGAAATTAGAGTAGAGAGATATTCGCATTTTTGCGAGACTGCACAAACTGGTTGGTGACAAGTAGGTGCATCACCTACTTGCTTAAATGAAGGGACAAAATAAATCCCTAAAATGGGCAGATTGAGGGCGGCCAAGGGGCCCTTTAGATGGGATGATTATATCATATTTTCAACGTAATATCATGAGCACAGTATAACACCCCTGCAAATCGTCCCCCAAAAATCCCAGACAAACCTTAGGTGATTTTGGGTGGTGCGAAGCGATTCTAGTGCCGAAAAACTCGGACAACTTGCAGACTTCCCTTTCTCTTCTTGCAGCTACGTTGGGAGACAGATTTTGGATGAAGGGAGACTAGTTTTCGTGGGTTCTACTCAGTCTAAGCTCAGTTTATGCTTCTCTTTTCCTTATCTAAGCTTCTACGAGTTGTAGCTAATTGCAAAGACTAGAACTTGCGAGTTTCGAAAGAGTAGTATGTTGTTGATGTAACTATTGGCTGGTTGTGAACTTATTTTTAAGTTGAATTCATGTCTGATTCATATGAGAGGAGGCTTAATTATATGATATTGGTTGTGTTGCTCGATTTGAAAGAAAAGAATCAAGTCGGAAACATGTATTAGTAATCTGAAAAATCAGTTTTGAGTTGTTGAACTTGTCGGTCATCTATGGGGTCATTTTAAAGTTGTATTGTGGCTGAAATTAGTAGTAATAATTGAATAAGTGGAGGTTAATATTGTTGATAAATTCTGGAAGGAAGAAGGGTTTAAAAACTAGCCGCTCGTCGGGATTGTTAAACTGTTTTGAAAGGCTTATTATGAGTATTTGTTGATGTTGTTTGGGATATTGTTGGCTCTTGTGGGAATCCATATAAACAGTGGAGGTTCTGTTTGTTTTATCGTGGAATAAAGTGTGTCATTCAAATGCGATAAGTTATGGGATTCGTTTGTTACGACGGTATTGTTCATTGCTTGTAGACAAAGGAGTTGCATGTTAAGTTAGCTTGAGGATTGGACTGGATATTATAAGGTATGTAAGGTCTTCCTTTCTTCACTTTAGCATGACTCTGTAAGTTATGTTACCCTTATAAGGGATTCCAGGGGGCGAGTCTTTGTATACGTACTATACCGACGATTAAGGTCCTTTCACGAGTATAGTTATACGAATGTTAAAATAGATTGTGTTGGTCGCAGTTTCATGTATCCTTAAGGATTAAATAGAGCCTTCCGAAAGGTCTTTGTATTTTATATGTAACAAGACGTCTAGATGTTAATTAAATATTATGCACGAATGGTCATGAATCATAAGAATATGGTGTTCGTATAATGAGGGATAGCTATACACGAATATTTCAACAAGGTAGCATAATATATAGTTTGCACTTGCAGAAAGATAAGAATGATTCAACTTATAGAATTCCATGACTTCCAATACTTACTTGTTTGTGTTCACAAAACTGATAAAGACCCACGAAGGTAATTACGTTGCTCTCAAGTTAAGTAAGGTGATTATATATGAGTGTGATGTAAAGAGACGATATACGCTATCTATGGAGCTGCAAACTAGTGAACATGATAAGTTTTGCAATAAGAATATAGTTGTATACGGAAAAATCGGATGGTCCAATTTTCCGTCATTGAAGCATTTTGAAAGGTCTCCTCAAAGCCTCGAGGCTACAAAGATGCGCTCGAGTCTTCTCCCTCGTAGTCCATAGACACCCGTCCTTAAGAGGATATTAGTCGGGGCTAGAGTAAAAATGGGAAGTCCCCAAGACGCGGCTAAGTCTGACAAAGCCTAGCTAGGCTATTCTGAGCCCTAATCGGGGCGTCACTTCCAGCCGTCCCATCTTCACACCTTTACAGCTAACGGATTCCTTACCGTATAAGTTTTCCCCTTTCTATATAAAGGGGATTTTCACTATTTTATAGAGGACGGATGTTGTTCCAAAGGCTCTACACGAAATATATGATAACTCTCTCTCTTTCTCTCTAATACACTCTCTCGACATTGTCATTATCTTCATACTTGTTCCACATTCATTGCTTATTTATTGCTTATCATTGGCCATAAAGCGCCTCCTTTAATATTATTGCATCTGTTAGCCCTTCCCCGATTCCCCCTGATAGCTCGAGCCCGAGCTCGGGACCCAACCTCGAGGCCCCAAATCGACCAGCTCGAGGCCCCGAACGGCTATCTCTCAGATCGATTACTGCTTTATTTTAGCTCGTGTCTCGCTCTTAAACTACACACATATAGCATCAACTGCTCCACAACTAGCATAAAAATAGATCACGTATTTTTAGAGTCCCATCAACAAATTTAATTGTTATTACCATTTTCACGGTAAACAGTTTGGCGCCCACCGTGGGGCTAAAAATAATAGTGATTATTTTCTTGCTAGTTTCGTTACACAACGCAAGTTATCTTTCACGCTTCTTCTTGTCCAAGATCTTCGATTTCAGGTCAAAATGTCTGGCTCAGTGAACAGAGTTGAGAACAACAACCTCGAAAACCACGGAGAGAACGGTGTAGCAGTTCAATCGTCGGCGTGCCACCATTGAATCCCGATAACGTGCCTGAACCGATTCCAGCGGACACTATGAGCATGTGATTTTAGCCTCGCTTGAAATGTTCCTATAGAATTCTTAAAATTAGGATTTTTTTCTTTTATTATTTAATTTTTAGGATTTAATCGCGTGTTTTTGTGTTTGTTTGCATTTTGTGTGCATCTTTAGTTAGTATAATTCATAAAAAATAATAAAAAAAAATATATATAGTACTTTTGCATTTAGAATTCAATTTTATATTTTTAGTTTATTAGTTAATTAAATATTACCAAAAACAAGAGAAATAACAAAAATAGTCATTATACATTTTTATTTAGTTTTCTTTTTAAATTGGGATTTAGTTAATTTTATGGAAACTAATTAGTTTAATTTTAGAGTTAAGTCAGGTCTTTGTTATTTTAAATTTTGCTTTTAACAAAAACAAAAAATATAAAATAGAAATGAAAAGAAAATGAAAGAAAATTCAAAATTAGAAGTCTTAATATAAAAACCGGTTTTTGGGCCAAATGTTCGAGCCCAAGCCAATCCCTCCCCCAAATCCGTTCCTCTATCCAAGCCCAAAACCCGCCTTAGTCCGGTCCAGACCCCTCCCCTATGAAACGACATCGTTTCTGCTCAAACAAATATCAGGCGTCTAGGATTGTTGATCCAACGGATGAGAAGTCCACACCCTTAAATATAAAAGTGTCGGACAACCTACCCCCCAAGTCGTCTCTCTCTCACCCCACTCTCATCAGAGACGACCCCTACCGGCTCCGCCCTAGACCGCCGCCGAAAATCGCCCCACGGCGGCGGCGATCACTCAATCCCGTCCAAATTTATACCACTTGACCGCCTTCCTCTCCTCGTCCCAAATCCATGCCCCATCTCCCTCAAATCTCACCCAAACCGCTCGAATATCCAATATCCTAAACGTCGTCACCACCGTGCACGGCGCCGCCACCTCCAAACCTAAACAAATTAATACCCTAGAGTCTCCTCACCCTCTTCTTTCCAAATCCACGACCTAAAACGTTCAAACCCTCCCAGAATACCTCGAATTTTAAATCGAAGTTGGCCTGGAACCCTAATTTTTAAAGGTTGGGGGAATACTGATTTATGGACTATAATAGTCCCTAACCAGGTGTTTTCTCATGAAAACACATGATTAAGGATGGTTGTAGTCCGATTAAGTCCAAGAAATCTTGCCAGTGGTCGAGTCCAAGTCGAGATTTTAAGGTATTTTGTTTCCTCATCTTCTTTTTTGTTTTTCTTTTCATTCCTGATTGTTATTTTTCATTTCTTATTTTTTGTGTTAGGGTTTTATTTAGGGTTCTGTTTTGTTTGTTTGATTTTGATTCTAGGATTGTTGCTGTTCATACGTGATTTTAGTTTTACTTTGTTTATTTTGCTATTTTTATATTGTGATTCAATTTGAATTGTTTGCTTTAATTGTTAGTTTACTGTTTTAATTGGAGCTGTTTTAATTGCTATTTTTGAATTATTACAATAATAAAATTAGTCATAGGATATATATTAATTAGATTTAGTTCAAGTTCAAAATAGGTTATGGGATTGTTAGTTCAGTTTTAGAGGATTTTGTTATAATTGAAGTTGTTTCAGCTCCCTGGTTAATTAGCTATGGTTATTCGACCAGGGTAAAAAGGGGCTGGTTGTAGTTTTAACTAGGTTAGTAATTCAGAGTTGAAGTAGGGGCAATATGGGTATTTCAATAAAAGGAATCTTGCAAGTAACTGAATTGGAAACCCCTAGAACCTTCTAGATGGGGTTCTAATTTGAAATTCAGGAACTTGGTAGTATAACTTGACCAGCAAGTCATAAACTAAAGGACTAAGTAGCTAAAAACTGAAAATTAATAAGGGGGCAAGGGTGCAAAAGAAAAATCTGAATGCTGCCCTAATTTTGCCTATAAAAGGGTAGTGCCTTGCCTTACAATAAAAGGGGGGAGAGATCTATAAAACTTAAAAACAAGTTTCAACAGTCTAGAAAGATCAAAAACTCTGAAAATTCGAAATTCAAATCTAGAGCTTAGAAAAAATAAAATAAAATTCAAAAAAAATTCAAGTTCAAAACACTAAAAAGCTCTGAAAACTTCAAGCGACCAAAAAACTCTAGAAAATTACTATTCCATTGAATTTTCTTAGAGTGATCTTAAGTTCCAGTTTCTGAATTAACATTCCAGCTTATATAAGGTTGAAAATGGCCTGATTCTTCCCGGTGTTTTGGTAGTTGAAGTTTCAGAGTTCCTGTTGTTATTTCGAGTTTAATTGGGTTCATTTGGGCTTAGTTTTGGTTGTTTACTGTCGCTGTTCATCTGAAATCAATTCCTGGGTTGCTCGATATTATTTTTGGGCTTGAAACTGGTCTTATTGCTGCTGCTTGTTGCTATTTTAGCTGACCTTCAGCTCCTTTCATTTGTTCTAATTTCCAGGTACATTTTTGCCTCAAATGATATGTAAAGCTTGGATCAGCATATGTGACCAAAATTGACGATAAATGATGAAACCTCCCCTCTTTTTCTCATGAATTTTCTGCTGATTTACTTAGCTTAGAGGTTTAGCATAATTGAGTTATCTAGACAATGCCTTATTTGTATTAATAGGACTGTTTGGATTGATTGTAACTGGACTGTTTGGACTACTTTTCAGCATATTATGAGTGCTCTGTCTAGTATAGTTTTAGGTATAGCTTGATTTCATTTTAAAACTTGATATCATGTTACTATGGATGTTGAATTAGCGTTATGTTTAGATTCATGTCCAATGAATGCTGCAAATGTATCATACAGGTTTAGATGTTATTCTAAAAATAAATTCTAGAATGAGTGTGCTTCATCAGGACATGTACAATTTAGAGCTCGTTTGGATTGGCTTGTTTTAAGTGCTTTTAAGCCAAAATAGCTTTTAAGCCATTTTGTAGTGTCTGGATAAAGTAAAAAAGTGCTTTTAAGCACTTGTTTTTAAGCTAAAATGACAAAAACAAGCCAAAAGCAAAAAGTTAGAATTCCTAACTTATGGCTTAAAAGCTATTTTGGCTTAAAAGTCACTTAAAACAAGCCCATCCAAACAGGCTCTTAAATACAAGCCTGAAATTTAAACTTAAAATCAGCATGTAAACTGAAGCATTTTATTTGCTTGCTTTGACACATATACAGTTTAGGAAATATGAATAGTCTAGTTGTTTAGTTGTTTAATATGTCCAGTTATTCTAAATCATTTTAGTCCTTATAGTTGTTTAACTATCGTACTTAGATTAAATTGTTTAGCTTCTGAGGGTAATTATTTCCTGCGATAGTTTAGAACTCAAAGGAGGATACTAAAATTCAAAGTCTGATTTTACGCCTGGGCCAACAATGAACTACCAGATAATTGAGTTGGGCCTGTTCAGAGGCCCCAAATATGGTAATCAGCTTTACACCTGAGGCTTGTACACGGATAGCTCCGTAAATCCCAAACACTAAATATTGGGCCCCTCATTCAGGCCCAGTTAGATAATAACAGGCTCCAATATTATTAACCCACTAAATCAGTTAGCCTGTTAAGTCGTGAGGCTGTGGGATCTCCATTCAAGGTCCTAGTCCTAGTTCACCCTCCCATTTGGGCCTGTGCAGAGGCCCAATGACTGAACAACCTCTCATAAAAGCTGACTGCAGTTCCTCACTCTTGGGCTGGTTTCGAAGCACAAAAATGCTAAGAGCCTGAATTCCTATTTGAAGTTTATTGGTTTAATTTTGTAATTTTGGGCCTTCCAAGTTAAGTAGCAAACTTGAATTAAGGGGTTTTCAATATGGAGATCCCCTTGTTTAAGTTTGGACTTGATCTTGAGGCCCGAACTTTCTCAAATGCCTTAACTAATAATTGACTCATAACGCTAATTAATTAAGTTTTTTTTATAGACATTCCTTAATAGATAATTTTAGTTCATCTTTAGGACATCCTTTTAAAACTAAATTGAGGTGCACCGCACCAAACAAAATGCACAAATTGCATGGCCCTCTTTAGTTTTATCTTTAAAATCTTTAGAACTCGGGACGTGCCATTTAGCGAACTTTCATGGCCTCCCGCAAAGTTAACAACGCGTTAGTTGCTTTAGGCGCGTCATTTAATAATTTTACCTTCCTAAACTCGGGTGTGCATTTCATGTGACCCAAATTCAAATCCCAAAACGTTGAATAAAATATGTCGCGGATCCGGGTGCATTTCATGTGACGTGATCCAAAAATACGTTTTAAACGACGTTCAACCTTCTTTAAAAATTCAATTAAAAGCGGTAAATAATTTTAAATTGCACTATAGGATGAACATGTTTTAAAATCAGATATGAAGTCATTTATAATAGTTTAAGCGACCGTGCTAGAACCACGGGATACAGGGGTGCCTAACACCTTCCCCCGGGTCAACAGAATTCTTTTTTCAGAATTTCTGGTTCACAGACTTCATTTGGAAAGTCGAAAATTTCCTCGATTTGGGATTCAAGAAAACCGGTGACTTAGGACACCAAAAGCCAAACTTATCCCAAGTGGCGACTCTGATCATTAAATAATCCCAATTTGAATAATGTCACTTCAATTGGAAAAAACTCCCTTATACACTATTCTTTGGGGTAGGTGTGTAAAAAGGAGGTGTGACAGCCCTGACGACTCTGCTGGGGAAACGAACCCAGAATTTCGGTTCAGGGTTCAAGAATTCGAGCTTAGAATAAATGTTATATTTGGCTTATCTGATTTTCCTACATGTTCCATGCTATATGTGCTAAATGTTTTACCGCTTTGATATTTGTTGAATTGTATATATAAACTGTTACGAATCCCTTCCTCTCTCTGAGTCTTCTACATCATGGAGAAGGGTGCACTTCGCGTAGCTTCTCTTCTGTTTAGAGTCTTTTCCCATTTAGAACGAGGTTTGGATAAGTTGCTAAGCCGGCGGAGCTTCTGTATCCCCGGTACGCTGCCTCCCCCCTCGGCTCGAGTTGTCCGCTCGGGTAAGCCAGGTCTAGACCAATAAACCTAGGGTTTAAACCTAGAAGAACAAAACCTCATGCCGGATCCCTAGTAGGAACGTTTGTTTGCATCATGTGCATTTGATTTAGGGGACTCAACACAAGGGTTGGGTCCGTCTAGGACAGGTAACGTGAAATGAAAAAGACCATCCTGATGCATCTTACGTGCTACTTGTTCATTTATTTGCTTGGCTTTGCATGTTGACCGGCCTGTATACAATGAGAGGAAATTGAGAAAAATAGCAGTGTTAGGACTAAGTGAGGGTAACCACCTGTTTTGAAAAACCAATGCCCAAATAGTACCGAAATGCTGCCGGATTTTGAAAAAAATGAAAAAGGAAAATATTTGAAAAAGAAAATATTGTTGTTCAAATAAAATATATTTGGTTTTGACGTTTTCCCGAACTACGCTGGTTTGATTCTCACCGGATGTGAGATACGTAGGCAACCCTCATCGGGTCCAACCACCCTTTTGCAAAAATAGCCAAAAATACCAAAATTTTAGTTTTTGTCACAAATAAGTCAAGTGATGCCATCCTTGTTTAAATAAGCCAAATGTCCCCAAAAGGATGCCGGAAGGCTGTTTTTGCAAGAACAGCCACCCTGAGTCATTTTTAAACGGTTAGCAGGCACAACCTTAAAATCTCCCTCTCGGAAGTGCTGAAAGGCCGTATCTGCAAAACCGAGTCTTTGTTTGCTTGAATAAAATTTTTGAAAAATAGCCACTTTTTCCTTTTAGGTCAAAATAAATCATTAAAATACTCCTTAGATGTCTTTCTTTCATAAATAAAAAAATATAAAAAATACAAATTTTGAAAAATTGAGTCCGAAAATATTTTTGCTCAAAAATCCAAAACATTTTTCGTAAAAGTCCCTTTTCCGAAATTAAGAGGCAACTTTCAAAATCAAAAAAAAAAAATATTTCTTTTTACTTCTAAAAATATAGAAACGGTGGTTGGTTATTTGTGGTAAACTGGCATCACATCAGTATTTTACCAGATCAAAGGGGAGCATAGAAATGTCTTCGGAAATGACCTTGCCGGCAATTCCCATCCCAGAAGATAGCCCAATCCCGGGCATCCCGGCCTCGGAGTCTGCAGCGGCTGAAGAGAGCAGGATCTTACGTCTTAGGGTCATGGAGATGTGGGATGCATGGACTAATGGAAGGGAGCCTCCAAGTGCCATCCCCGGATTCCACGAGTTGTTTCCTAGAACAGGGGGTACCTCTAACATCCCCACCAGTCATCCACATACTCCATTGGGACAACCTACCATATCCGCTCACTTTGTAGGAACACCTTCTGAGGTCCGCCCCCAGGTGTTCACATCAGGAGTAGCTCCCAATATCTTTACCGCTCCACCATGCTCTGCCACCACACAACCTTCACTTCCAAGGCCCGCTTTTGATCTCTCGGCCTTCACTTTCCAAAACCTTGTCTTTCAGGTGGATCCTCCTCAATATCCCACATATACTTATCCGCAGCCACCCTCATTTGAGTTCACACCCGGACAAGATAAAACGCCTAAAGCTCCTGAACAGGATGAGATGGCAAAAAGAATAAGGAGCCTTGAGCAGAGTCTGAAGAACATGCAAGGTTTAAGCGGGCAGAAGAGTGTTTCCTATACTGATCTGTGCATGTTCCCTCACGTGCACCTGCCCATGGGGTTTAAAACGCCGAAGTTCGAAAAGTATGATGGGCATGGCTATCCCATTGCTCACCTTAAAAAGTATTGCAACCAATTGCGCGGGGCTGGCGGAAAAGAGGAGTTGTTAATGGCTTACTTTGGAGAAAGCTTGGTAGGCATCGCCTCAGAATGGTTTATGGATCAAGACGTCTCCCGATGGCACATTTGGGATGACCTTGCCAGAGATTTTGTGAGACAGTTTCAATACAACATCGACATTGCGCCAGACAGGAACTCTTTGGCGAATTTGAAGAAGAAGCCCTCAGAAAGTTTCAGGGAATATGCTATTAAGTGGCGTGAGCAAGCGTCGAGGGTGAAACCTCCAATGGATGAAGTGGAAATGGTCACCGTATTTCTTCAGGCCCAGGAAGCGGATTATTTCCAGGACATGATGTCAGCCATGAGCAAATCTTTTGCAGAGGCTATTAAGATCGGTGAGATGGTGGAGAATGGTCTGAAGACAGGAAGAATCTTGAGTCAGTCAACCATTAGGGCAACCTCCCAAGCCATCCAAGGCGGGTCTGGAGGAATGGCCAAGGGTAAAAGGAAAGAAGAAACGGTTATGGCAGCCTCAGGGGCAAGGAGACACCGCGCTCCCAGACCCATGTTTTCCGAAAGAACCCCTCAACATCACTACCCTCACCATGACATGGCTTATGCTCCTCAACCATATGCGGTCATGAATGCTCAACCCTTTGCTCGGCCGCAGCCATATGCCAATAGAAACCAAGCTCCATTTCAAAGAAACCAGCCTCCTCACCAAAACCACTATAACCCCCGTCCTCCACAAAATAACTTTCGTCGTCGGGAACCACCCAGGAGACCAAATTTTACACCAATCGGTGAACCCTACTCCAGTCTATTCCCGAAGCTTGTTCAAATGAATTTGCTGCAGCCGGTCCCTCAGAACAGACAAAACCCGGCATCGCCTGCCTACAGAGCTGGTGTCAGGTGTGCATACCATTCAGGGGCAGAAGGCCATCATACAAATGACTGTTGGACCTTGAAACAAGCGGTGGAAAACTTAATAGAGCAAGGAAAAATAGTACTGAGGGATGAGGATATCCCAAATGTGGCCAATAATCCACTGTCAGCCCATAACAACGGGCCGGTGATCGGGATGATCTGTGAAGACAAAGAATTTGATCCAGCATTAAAAGCTATAATTGCTATCGCTGATGCAGAAAGAAAGCCAAAGGTGGCCCCGAAGCAAGATAAAAGGGGAAAAGAAGAGCAAAATCACCAAGACAGAACCAGAAAAGAAAGCCGATTTGAAAAAAAAAACACAAATGTACGTACCCAAGCAAGCCTATGTGGTTCGGGGGACAATCAAACCATCTCGGCTGAGTGAGCCAGTGGTTATTGGACGCGTACCACAGAAGCCTATGACGAACCCTGCTGCGGTACCATGGAATTATCATCAGACGGTAGTTACGTACAAGGGTAAAGAGATCTTGGGAGAGCTGCTAGAAAACCCCCCTGTTGAGAAATATTCAAATGTAGAGGAGGTAAACAATGCCATCAGAAGGCGTTTCCCGCCTAAGAAGCCTGTGAGTGCTGAGGAAGCAGAAGTGTTCTTTCAAAAAATGAAAATGGCCGATTATGAGGTGGTACATTTGTATGAAACTTTTGTCAAGCCTAAGTACAGTAGAGGGGAAGATGATGAGGTTTTCACGGCTGAAGAAAGTGAGGAAATACGTGGGGCAATGAGGAAAATGCTCTACGAAACCCACATGGTCCAGCCGGGAGAGGGCACTAGCACCGCTGAGGTGCTATACATGGGACCAAGCGCCAAGCTTCAAAACTGGAAGGCTACGCCATTCCTGATCAGGCGGGAGTCCTGGTAGACCCGTCCTGCTACTTTTTTTTGCATCCCGAGTTATTCCAGGGTGTAACTCGGGTGTTTTCTTTAGTTTCTTGTCTTTTAATTTCCAAATGTAAACCCTGTTATCTTCCCAATTCCAAGAAATGAAATCAATATTTCATCGTTCATCTTTCTCTATTCTTTCTGATTTGGCTATTTTTCTTTTTCATTTCTCCTTTTCAGTTCTAATAATGCGGCTTTAAATAACATGACATGCTTGCGGACTTCATGCCCAGATCCAAACACGCTGTCTAACTGTGAAATAATGAACCAAGAACCAGAATATGATGAAGAAGAGGTTCTTAGGGAAATAAATCGAGAATTGGAACAATTTGAAAATAAACCTAATCCAAACTTGAATGATACCGAGCCGGTTAACTTGGGAACTTCCGAAGAGATCCGGGAAACCAAAATAAGCATTCACACGGATGAGAAAACTCGGGATGCAATAATCCAACTCTTGTTTGAGTTTAATGATGTGTTTGCTTGGTCATATGACGACATGCCAGGGCTGAGTGTTGATTTAGTGGTTCATAAGTTGCCAACTTACCCCGATTGCCTTCCGGTCCAACAAAAGCAGAGAAAGTTTAAAACTGACATCAGTGATAAGATCAAAGAAGAAATCACAAAACAGCTGAAAGCAGGGGTAATCCGATTGGTCCGGTACACTACATGGTTGGCCAATGTAGTCCCAGTTCCAAAGAAAGATGGAAAGACCCGGGTGTGTGTGGATTACAGAGACTTAAACAAGGCAAGTCCCAAAGATAATTTCCCTTTGCCCAACATCCACATCCTTGTTGATAACTGCGCCAAGCATGAGATACAGTCCTTCGTGGACTGTTACGCAGGATATCACCAGGTGTTGATGGATGAAGAAGATGCTAAAAAGACAGCTTTCACCACACCTTGGGGTACATACTGTTACAGAGTCATGCCGTTCGGTCTGAAGAATGCTGGGGCAACCTACATGAGGGCCATGACCACCATTTTCCATGACATGATGCATCAGGAGATAGAAGTATATGTTGACGACGTATCATCAAGTCCCGAACTCTGGATGATCACGTTCGAGATTGAGAAAATTTTTCGAGCGGTTGCGCAAGTATGATCTGAAGCTGAACCCAGCCAAGTGTGCGTTTGGAGTCCCATCCGGCAAACTTTTGGGCTTCATAGTTAGCAGGTGAGGTATCGAGTTAGATCCAACAAAGATAAAGTCTATCCGGGATTTGCCTCCTCCGAGAACCAAGAAAGATGTGATGAGCCTGTTGGGCAGACTAAACTATATCAGCCGGTTCATTGCTCAATTGACTCCCACATGTGAGCCCATATTCAGGTTATTGAAGAAAGATGCCGCAGTCAAGTGGACGGATGAGTGTCAAGAAGCCTTCGACAAGATCAAAGAATACCTGTCAAATCTGCCAGTCTTGGTTCCACCGGAGCCAGGGAGACCTCTTTTCTTATATCTGACGGTCTTGGAGAATTCTTTTGGCTGTGTCCTCGGGCAACATGATGTAACTGGGAAGAAAGAACAGGCAATTTACTACTTGAGCAAGAAGTTCACCAGTTATGAAGTTAAATATACCCTGTTGGAAAGGACCTGCTGTGCTTTGACTTGGGTTGCTCAAAAGCTAAGACATTATCTTCAAGCTCACACCACCTACCTTATAACCAGGTTGGATCCTTTGAAATACATATTCCAGAAACCGATGCCCACAGGGAGACTAGCGAAATGGCAGATTCTGCTCACTAAATTTGACATAGTCTATGTCACTCGCACGGCGATGAAAGCCCAGGCATTGGCGGACCATTTGGATGAGAATCCGGTTGACGAGAAATACCAACCGTTGAGCACGTACTTCCCAGATGAAGAGGTAAATTAAATAGAAGTTATCTCTGAAGATACCAATGCTTGGAAAATGTTCTTTGATGGGGCGGTAAAAGCCAAAGGTGTAGGAATTGGGGCCATCCTGATCTCACCCACCAGTCAGCATTACCCGGCCACCGCTAGGCTCTGGTTTTTCTGCACAAACAATACCGCTGAGTATGAAGCCTGCATCATGGGCATGAATATGGCGATTGACTAAGACGTTGAAGAGTTATTGATTATGGGGGATTCAGATTTGATTATCCGGCAAGCCCAAGGAGAATGGGAAACCTGAGATGTTAAGCTTATTCCCTATCGCCAACATGTGGAAGATCTTGGCAAGCGATTCAAATCAATAGAGTTCAGGTACATCCCTCAGTGTCGCAATGAATTAGCTGATGCACTCGCCACTCTGGCCTCGATGCTGCCTTACCCAGGCAATGCCCATATTGATCCCTTGGAGATCCAAATCAAAGAAAGGCATGGTTACTGTAATACGGTTGAGGCAGAACCAATCACCCAGCCATGGTACCATGACATCAAAAGGTTTGTGAAAACACAAGAATATCCCGAGCAAGCCACCGGAGATCAAAAGAGAACCATTAGATGGCACGCGAGTGGTTTCTTCTCGAGTGGTGATGTCTTGTATAAGAGGACACCGGACCTCAACTTGTTAAGATGTGTTGACGTTGAGAAAGCCGGAAGAATTATGCATGAGGTACACGCGGGAGTGTGTGGACCTCATATGAATGGGTATGTGTTGGCAAAGAAAATCCTTCGGGCAGGATATTATTGGATAACTATGGAGAAGGACTGCTTCAGCTTCGTCCGAAAATGCCATCAGTTCCAGGTGCACGGTGATTTGATTCATGCACCTCCAACAGAACTGCATCCTATGTCAGCACCTTGGCCATTCGTTGCCTGGGGCATGGACGTTATTGGGCCAATCGAGCCGAAAGCCTCAAATGGACATAGGTTAATTGGTTGCTATTGACTACTTCACGAAGTGGGTGGAAGCTATCACTCTCAAGTCAGTCACCAAAAAAGCTGTGGTAAACTTCGTGCACTCTAATCTTATCTGCCGTTTTGGCATTCCTGCAACTATCATCACAGATAATGCTGCCAACTTGAATAGCCGTTTGATGGGAGAAGTATGCGAACAATTCAAGATAACGCATAGAAACTCCACTCCCTACCGGCCCAAAGCCAATGGTGCCGTTGAAGCAGCAAACAAGAACATCAAAAAGATTTTGAGAAAGATGATTCAGAGCTCCAGACAGTGGCATGAAAAGTTGCCTTTTGCATCACTGGGATATCGCACCACAGTGCGCACATTGGTAGGAGCTACCAATGTAACCGAGGTTGTTATACCCGCAGAGGTAGAAATCTCTTCTCTCCGGATCATCGTTGAAGCAGAAATTGAGGATAGTGAATGGGTCAAGACTCGTCTGGAACAGTTGTCTTTAATTGATGAAAAGCGGATGGCCGCGGTTTGTCACGGGCAGTTGTACCAACAAAGAATGGCCCGCGCTTATAACAAGAAAGTACGACCCAGGAATTTTGAAGTGGGACAACTCGTGTTAAGACGTATTCTCCCTCATCACCAGGAAGCCAAAGGAAAATTTGCTCCTAATTGGAAGGGTCCATACATCATCCGAAAGATATTGCCGAGAGGAGCATTGTATCTGGGAGACATCGAAGGCAATGATCCCGAAGCAGCTGTAAATGCGGATGCAGTAAAAAGGTACTATGTCTAGACCTCCTGCGGCGATGGCTTTTGTGTAATTGAGATGACGAAGGCTTTCCTCCCCGCTACCCCAAACACTATCAATCCTTCGTAAACCCTTTGAGCCGGCTATGCTTTTTCGATTCACCCTCTTTGGAACCCGAAAGTATTATTGAAAAAAAAAAGGAAAAGACAAAAGAAAAAAAAAAGAAGAAAGAGAAAAAAAAAAGAAAGAAAAAAAAAAGAAAGAGAAAAAAATATGAAAAAAAGAGAAAAGAAAAGAAAAAAAATATGATGAAAAGAAAACAAAAACAAAAATAACAAAACCAAATGTTTTTCCTGAACTATGTTTGACTTGATTCCGAAAGGATACGCAGGCAGTTTCTATCTGGGGTTCAGTCATACCAAAACAAAAATCCCAATTTCCCCAAAAAATGAAACTGGGGCAGATGATATAATGACTCGGCAATGAGTCCATCAAAACGGTTCCAAAGTTGTAATTCCATCCAAGATTCTTTTACCCAAAAACCTTGTCCAAGTCCTTCCGATCAATTGGCAAAGGCGTGGGAAATGAAAACATCATTGTTGGGATTTGATGCAATCAAATTGAGAGAAATAAAATGAGAGAGTCTTATCGGTGAAAACCTACGGGCACCATAAGGCGACGGTGAGTAGAGAAATTGAAAATGAGAGAGTCCGCTTAGTGAAAACTCGTAAAGAGCACTATCGGGCGACGGTGAGAAGAGAAACGAGAGAGGTCGATTAGCGAAAATCCGCAAAGGGTGCGGTCGGCCGAAAAGAAGACATCTCACCACTAAAAGAGTCCTGGCAAAGTTCCCTGGTTTTGAAATGCGGATCAATGGGTTCACGAGAAGATGGAAAGTTTGTGAGGGTCGAGCGTCCAGTCCAAGAAGCATGTCATGTTCATTTGAAGCCAGCATGCACCCCAGATAAGTCCTTCTTTTCCCCCGAAAGGGACGCTTTTCTTTAAACTCATCTGCTTGCCTTTTGTATATTTCTTCTTTGAATCCCTTTCGGTTTAACTCTGATTCCGGAATTACTGCAAAGAAAAGGTGGCAGGACTGGATCTATAGGGCTCCGCCTGGCAAAAGCCAAAGAAAATACCCAGCCTCAGCGAGTGCGTCAGGCCAACCCCGACTGACCATAGTGGTTGACGCTTTCAGAGCAAAGACATTGGAAAAGAAAAAGAAGTCAAAGGCAAAGGTCCTAAGAGCAGAATAAAGTGAAAAGGCCAGAGCCCACACGGGCGGGTCATCATGAAATCCTAAAAGTTGAATCCTGTCAGTTTGAAAAAAAAAGATTCACCCTCAAAGCCAACAAGCAGCAAAGTTCTCAACGGAAGTGGGGCCGGGATCAAGCAATGGGGATGATCAAGGCCACAAAACCAACCACCGTTTCGAACTAACAAATTGTTCTTTGTTGAAAGTTAAAATAGGTGTAATTCAGGCCACCATGCAAGAAGCAGGTGCAACCCAAAAGAGAAAAGGAATGCGCAAGCGCTGAAACAGCTTTGCAGCAGGGAATCGACCAAAAAGGAAGTTTCTCCCCGAAATTCTTTCATGCGTTTTGCTAAATAAAAAGGAAAATATAAAAAGAAGAAGAAAAGAAGAAAAAAGAAATGAAAACAAAAATCCCAAAAGAAAAAAATCATGATAGCATAGGGCCCCATTCCCTAGATATCCCGGCATACCCCGTGGATCTCCCTGGCATAACCCAAGGAGCTTTTTTCTTTTCTCCCGGCATAACCCGTGGATCTCCCTGGCATAACCCAAGGAGCTTCTTTTTTTCCATCCCGGCATAACCCGAGGATCTCCCTGGCATAAACCAAGGAGCTTTTTCCTTCCAAATTCCGGCATAACCCGTAGATCTCCCTGGCATAACCCAAGGAGCTTTTTCTTTCCAAATCCCGGCATAACCCGAGGATCTCCCTGGCATAACCCAAGGAGCTTTTTCTTTCCAAATCCCGGCATAACCCGTGGATCTCCCTGGCATAACCCAAGGAGCCTTTTCTTTTCAAATCCCGGCATAACCCGAGGATCTCCCTGGCATAACCCAAGGAGCTTTTTCTTTCCAAATTCCGGCATAACCCGAGGATCTCCCTGGCATAACCCAAGGAGCTTTTTTCTTTCCAATCCCGGCATAACCCGTGGGTCTCCCTGGCATAACCCAAGGAGCTTTTTTCTTTCCGTCCCGGCATAACCCGAGGACCCTTTTTCTTTTCCGTTATAATAATGCNNNAAAAAACCGAGGATCTCCCGGCCAAAAAACCTAGGAGTTTTTTCTTTCCAAATCCCGGCCAAAAAATTGATGATCTTTTTTCTTTCCGTCCCGGCATAACCCGAGGACCCTTTTTCTTTTCCGGCATAACCCGGTCATTTCCCAGCATAACCTGGATTCATTCACAAGGATACACAATCCTGATTTGATCGCTTAGATATGTGTCGCAACTAACTCACGAAATTTTCCTAGTGAAAACTGGGCAGAAAATTTCGTTCGTTTGTTTGTTTTGGTGTCTTAAGCAGGTTGACCTCGAGACATAGGATGCGAGATGACCGATGGAATGAGTCTCAATCCAGAATAAAGAAAAGAAGAAAAGAACAAAAAGAAATGAACTCAAATGTTGAAGCGAACAAAGGTGCGGATTGCTCCAAAATTTTACTGAAGTCACAAGCTCTGCCGATCCCGTTTTGACCCAATGCTGCAGAAAGAAACAACAACTACAACTTGCGAGCATCAAGATTCAGATCGGAGTCCACAGCGAAATCCGCTAAGACTCAAGATCAAGCTTCAAGAGATTTATATATAGGAATCTTGTAACTCATAGTTGATAGGCATAGCTAGCTTAGCTTTGATTTTCCTTTTGGTGTAATAAGGAGGTCAGCAAGCAGTAGCAGCAGCAACAGTAGTGAAATCACAACTCTTAGTAGTCCCAGCTACCAAACCTTCCAGAACTACACTGACCTGATTCCTTTATAGCCAAGGATATGTAGGCAAACTTTGAAGCAGGGTTCGGTCAGACGGTTTTCAAAATGCTTCTCCTGGAGTGCCGAGCAGGCAAAAATCCCTCATGTTGCTCATTTATCTTTGCCCGAAAACCCTTCGTGTCGCCGAGCAAAGAGGGGAAGCTGTGAGCACGTGATTTTTGCCGCGCTTAAATTACTCCTATAGAATTCAGTAAAATTAGAATTTTTCTTTTAGTATTTGAATTTTTAGGAATTAATTGCATGATTTTGTGTTTTGTTTGCATTTTTTGTGTGCATTTTTAGTTGTCATAAAAAATGAAAAGAAAATTACAAAATAGCATACTTGCACTTGGGACCCAATTCTAGATTCTTAGATTAATTAACATCATCAAAAATAGAAGAAAATAACAAAAATAGTCATTTTATTTTTGCATTGTTGTTTAGTTTTCTTTTAAAACTAAGGTTTAGTTTATTTTAGAAATTAATTTGTTTAATTCTAGGGTTCAATCGGGTTTTGGTAGTTTTAATTTTTGAGTTTTAAAAATGAAATAAGTCAAAAAATAAATAAAACAAAAAGAAGTGAAAAGAAAAACAAATAAAAAAGCAATCAGGCCATCAGTGTTGGGCCAAAATTGAGCCCAAAGCCCCTCAACCCGTCTCAAACCAGTGCCAGCCCAATGGTTCACGATCTGGTCCAGCCCTCTTGTAGTGAAACGACGTCATTTTAATAGGAATTAATCCTGGCCGTCGAGAATCTTTGATCCTACGGTCAGGAACTGGGTTCAATTAAATATATTAATGTCGGATGGCCTACCCCTCCCTCTCCTTTCCGTTTCTCATTTGCCATAACACACAAACCCTAGAGACCGCCTCCCCTTCTCTACCGTCCCCCGCCGTCCGCCGCCGGCCGGAAATCGCCTCCGGCGGCGGCGATTCTCCGATGAGTCCCAAAAATACACCCTGTGCTCCTCGTCGCCTCCCCATGCCAAATCCAACCTTACTTTCCCTCAAATCCAAGCCAATATCTTCGAATATCAAATCGAAACTCGGAACAAAATACCAACTCATCCAAATCTTACCAAAATAACACCCTAAACTCTCCTCACTCCCCTCTTCCTAAACCCCTAATCAGTTTCCCTCGAATCTCATTGGACCTCCTCGAATTTCAGATTGAAGTTTGACCCAGAAACCCTAATTTCCTAAAAGTTCATGGTTTATTGATTATTGGACTATAATAGTCCTTACTTTTGTGTTTCCTCATGGAAACACATGATTAAGGACGTTTTGGTCCAGATAGTCCCAAAGAGGCTGACCGGGGTTTTCCAGTGTTAAATTTAGGTATTACCTTTCATTCTTCCTTTACTATTTTTCTTTTGAGTGATTGTTATTTTATTTTCTTTGTTCTTTCTCGGTCAGTCACTCGTTATTTTGGTTTTATGTTCATGACTAATTTACATTGTGTTCGTAAGGTTTCTTGTGATTTTAGTCCATAGGCTAATCCTGTTCTTAATGATTGTTTTGGTTCATATTAGGTTAGTTGTAATTCATGATTCAGTAAGTTTTTCTTCCTGGTTTGATTATTTCTTTGTTATACTTGATTCTGTTTTCGTGAGTTTTCAAATTTCTTGTAGTTTAATATTTGTTTTGTTCATGATTGATTATGTTCGTGACTGTTTCTGATTTTTTTTTGTTTAATTTTGTTTTGATTTTTAGTTAATCCTGTTTCTGTGATTCTTGATGTTAGTTTAATTTTGTTTCGAATCTGTTTTGATATATGTTTTGATTTTTATTATTTCAGTGTTTGATTTAGTTAGTAATTTCTTATTGTTGCTGTTAATTAGATTTAATTAATTTTAGTCTGTTTGGATATAGCTGAATTAGATTTGTTGGTCTAGGTATAGTTACTAACTAGGGTAAAAGGATGGGGTTTAGGTAGCCTAGTCTTGTAATTTCAGATTAAATAAAAGGTCAGTTTAGGCATTTAGACAGAAAGAACTTTGTAGTAACTAAAACAGAACCTTCTAGAAGTTTCTAGTTTGGGGTTGTAGTTATAATTTCAGAACTTAGTGAAGTAACTTGAGAAACAAGTCAGAAAATGAAGGTCTAATTAGCTAAAAACTGAAAAATAAAAGAAGGGGCAAAAAGGTAGTAAAACAAAAAATCTAGAAAACTCCCCCTACAAATTTGACCTATAAAAGGTAGTCCCCNTAGAGAAACCCCCTCCTCGTTGGATTCTCTATGGCCGGCCCGGGCGGAGGGCTCATCACCACGACTTCCGGAGACGACTCAGGGGCGGCGTTCTTCGCCCTTTTATTCATTCCTCCGGCCACGGAAGAACGCCTTCTTTTTGGTTGCTTGTTCTCCAGCCGGGGACTCAGAGAAGAAGCACTCGCACTAGAAGCAGGACCGAAGACGCCTATTCGAGTAAACACCTCCTGAAGCAGCCTCGCCGCATCAGCACTCTTAGAGTTCAAAAACTTCAGTTTAGATCTTAGCTTCTTCAAAAAACCAAAACAAAAGGAAAAGCCAATAGAAAACTCCAAAAAGAAACTGTTATATTGAAATCCCTAGGTTAATTTTGAGTTTTAGTTGTTGATTTTCATCTCCTAGCTCAAATTCTCGTCACTGAAGTTTCAGAAGGTTTCTGGATTCAATATCGAGTTATTTTGAGTATATTCAACCTGTTTTGGGTGATTTATTGGTCGGATTTGGTACTGGGTCAGTTGATTTGCTACTGGGTTTATGAACTGATTCCTTGCTGCTGTGATTTGCTCCTGCTAATTACTCAAACTGCTGCTGACTTTCTTCTTCTCCTCTATTTCATTATACTCCAGGTACACACTTGAATTCGAATTGATGTAGCTTTGAGGTGGAAATGAATGAAATGCTCATACGTTTGCTCACTGGATTGTGCCTGTTTGGACGGTTATATATCAATAGTTGAATAGACATTAAATGATATGTAATTGTTTAATATAGTTTAATTTTGATTTGTATTTACATAAACCCTGGACGGTATAATTGGACTGAATAACTGGACTGTTTGAGATTCCTTGGCTGATGATTTTTGTCTAGTGTTAGCCTTAGCAAAACATAGCTTGGTCTCATGTATTAGTTCATCCTTTTAGTTGAAAACTGTTACAAGTTTGAAGTTGGTTCTGAAACCATAAAGATGCTTTTGTGATTGATAATCGGATATTCAACTGTCATGGGAAGNTTTAATAAGTTTGAACACCAAAAATCTCCAGCAAGTTCAGATCCTAAAATACCCCCCCCTAAAAAAAAAAAGCCCCTCTTCAAGTTGAAAAATCAAAACATTCGAATTTCAGATCAAAAAAATCAAAAATCTGAACTCTTAGAGTTCAAAAACTTCAGTTTAGATCTTAGCTTCTTCAAAAAAACCAAAACAAAAGGAAAAGCCAATAGAAAACTCCAAAAAGAAACTGTTATATTGAAATCCCTAGGTTAATTTTGAGTTTTAGTTGTTGATTTTCATCTCCTAGCTCAAATTCTCGTCACTGAAGTTTCAGAAGGTTTCTGGATTCAATTTCGAGTTATTTTGAGTGTATTCAAGCTGTTTTGGGTGATTTATTGGTCGGATTTGGTACTGGGTCAGTTGATTTGCTGCTGGGTTTATGAACTGATTCCTTGCAGCTGTGATTTGCTCCTGATAATTACTCAAACTGCTGCTGACTTTCTTCTTCTCCTCTATTTCATTATACTCCAAGTACACACTTGAATTCGAATTGATGTAACTTTGAGGTGGAAATGAATGAAATGCTCATACGTTTGCTCACTGGATTGTGCCTGTTTGGACGGTTATATATCAATAGTTGAATAGACATTAAATGATATGTAATTGTTTAATATAGTTTAATTTGATTTGTATTTACATAAACCCTGGACGGTATAATTGGACTGAATAACTGGACTGTTTGAGATTCCTTGGCTGATGATTTTTGTCTAGTGTTAGCCTTAGCAAAACTGTCACGACCCTAGTTCACCAACTGTGAACATGTCATGACGGCACCTTGTCCCCATGACCAGGTAAGCCTAACAGTTGCGGAAATGTAATAATTGCGGAAAAATAGAGAAAATCAAATCAAATATCTAAAGGAAACTGTACAGAATGCCGCATGGCAAGTACAACTCAACATCACAAGTCTAAAACAATTCCCAAAACCCGGAAACTCACAAATCACAAGCTAAGGGATACAAAAGAGGCTCTGACTCAAGAATATCTATACAAAGGAGAAATACTGAAATAGCTATACTTATTGCAGAAAGGTGGAAAGGGACTCCTTGGTCTGTGGACGTAGCAGATACACCTCGAAGTCTCTACCGATACGCCTCCTCCCTAGGCTGACAGAACTGAGTGGGAGTACCTGTATCTGCACAACAAAAATGTGCAGAAGAGTAGCATGAGCACACCACGGCGGTGCCCAGTAAGTATCAATACTAACCTCGGTAGAGTAGTGACGAGGAACAGTCAAGGCACCTACCGGTCAATAAATAGTATAATCATAGGAATAATGGCAATGACATATAATTATGTAAAGACTGCATGAATGACCAAGAATGCTACAAATCACAATAAGGGAAAAATACAACAAGTAACAACGAGAATATAATAAATGAGGATAGGAAATGACGACAGAATCACAATCCAAATCCTAAGGTCACAACACAGAAATGGGAAAACAAGTCAATAACTCATATCCTACAATGATGTTCACAAAGGTCTTATCCAACTCTTTCCACAATTTCACCAAGTCTCGGACAAACCACAACTCGCGAAGACCCAGCATCTGAAATCTAACAATTGGCATCCTATGCCCCATCAATCTTATGGTCATACCGACAACTAACTGGCTAACTAGGGCCACTCTCACAAATATAATGGATAAACGAGGGCGTACCTCCACCCTTAGCAAAATCAGGAGGAATCCACCTCTAATAGGGGTGTTCAGCTACGTGTATGCTTGTGCAAATGTTTCTAACAAAATTCTACCAGCTAGTAAACATAAAAAGGAGAACGGACCGCACGTGCGATGTTTCCCCACAACTTCCAAGCGATAAAGCTCATACCGGTAAGCAACCCACAATCACATTATTAAACAAATAGGAATGCCTCCACAGGCCGTCACAATTCTCTACAATCATCCCCTGACATAGCCCACCTTATTTCGCCACGTGTGCAATTAATAACATAATAAGCACCGCCTTATTTTGCCACACGTGCATCATAATGTTCCCACCTTATTCCGCCACATGCGCAACCCACATATAAGCATATAACATATCCCGCCTTATTACGCCGCATGTGCAAAACGTCAATAACAACAATAGCACGGCAAAGACCTCGTGCAACCCTTCAACAACAACCGCACGGCAGAAACCTCGTGCATCACTATACCAACAACCGCACGGCAGAAACCTCGTGCATCACAGTATCAACAACCGCACGGCAGAAACCTCGTGCATCACAATATTCTCAGCCGCACGGCAGAAACCTCGTGCATCACAATATCAACAACCGCACGGCAGAAACCTCGTGCATCACAATATCAACAAATGACAATATATACAGGAACAAAGCAAGATAATCAACTCAAGAGATTCCGTTCACCAAAAGACGGTACAACTAACGTACGAGGAAATAACTGTAACAGGGAAATACTAAGCGCAATAAGAACAACTCAACAAGGGAGAAATAATACGAAACAACGATTCCATAATACTCAGTTCTACAACAAGGAAGTTAACATGGATCAAATAATTACAATTAAGGAAGTATAAACCAAACATAGGATACCTAACTTCTTTCCAATTAAGACCAATTAATTACACGAGAGATAGAAATAATGCTTTCCAGATAAAGACAAGCAGTTAGGAATGATAATGTGACTACAGAAGGGCAATGTCTACAGTTAAACAAGTAAAAGTCATTTAGGCAACAAGAATAACCAAAAAGGGCAGATAAATTCCAAGTAAGTCGTGTAGAGGTGGAACTAATAACAGGGAACTCAATCGTATCCAGAACAACTTCATATTCGGTGATTACAAGTACCTAAGAGCCTAAAAGGGCAATTTTCCACAAATAAATCCGAGCACGCACTCGTCACCTCGCGTACAGGGAATACAATCAACAAGGAAGACTCAAATCCTAAGGGGAAGTCCCCCACACAAGGTTAGGCAAGATACTTACCTCGAACCGGCTAAAATCAACTAGCAACCACGTTCTTGCCACGAGTACTCGACTCCAAATGGCCCAAATCTATTCAATTAAATCACACATTGTAAATAACATCTCAAGCAACTGATCCTACTATTTAATTCAAAGCTAAAGCGCGAAATTAGGCAAAATGACCAAAATGCCCCTCAGGCCAACTTCTCGGAATCGGATAATTTTTACATTTTCAGAACCCTCGTACCCTCACGAGTCTAACCATATAAAAATCTCCCAAATCGGAGGTGAAACACCCCCTCAAAACTCAACAACTTGGTCTATGAAGTTTTACCCATTTTTCACTCAAAATCTGAAATTAAAGGATGAAATTAAGAGGAGATTCATGGAAATTGGTCTAACTCGAGTGAGAAGCACTTACCCAAGTCGCCCAGGTGAAAATCCCTTCAAAAATCGCCAAGAGTCGAGCTCTAGAAGTCAAAATGTGATAAAAATGGTGAAACCCTCGAATTTGGGGTTTAATTCTGTCTGCCCAGCGATTTGTTCATCGCGATCGCGGAACAACGATCGCGATCGCATAGAGGAAATTCGAGAAGGCCCAGAAATGTACATTGCGAACGCGATGATGAGAACGCGAACGCGGAGAAGAGAAAAATAGTGCTTCGCGATCGCGGAAGCATGAACGCGAACGTGTTGAAGGAAAATATTGAGGTCCAGAAGTTGCTATACGCGAACGCGTGAAAGCCTATGCGAACGCGAAGAGGAAATAAACTGGGCTTCGCGAACGCGATGAGACAGATGCGAACGCGAAGAAGGATTTCGAGGTGGTCTTCAACAATGCATCGCGATCGCGGGAGAAGCTTCGCGATCGCGTAGAAGGATATCAGAAGCAGCAACAACAGCAGTTCAAAATAGGAGGAAAATGACCCGTTGAGCATCCGAAACACACCCGAGGCTCCCGGGACCCCGTCTAAGCACACACACAAGTCATATAACCTAACACGGACTCGCTCAAAGTTTCAAATCACATAAAACAACATCGAAACGACGGATCAAACAAAAAATCAAGCTTATGAACTTCCAAGTCTTCAAAATACGCTTTCGATCAAAAAACCTAACCAAACCACGTCCGAATGACCTAAAATTTTGCACACACCTCCCAAATGACATGACGGGGCTACTGCAACTTCCGAAATTCCATTCCGACCCTCGGATCAAAATCTCACTATCGGACCGGAAACTTCAAAAATTCAAACTTCGGCATTTCAAGCTTAAATTAGCTACGGACTTCCAAAATACATTCCGAACACGCTCCCAACCCCGAAATCACCTAACGGAGCTAACGGAACCATCGGATTTCTATTCCGAGGTCGTCTTCACACTGTTCTAATTACGGACCATTTTTCAACTCTTAAGCTCTCATTTAGGGACTAAGTGTCCCAAAACTCTCCAAAACTCAACACCGAACGTCCCGGCAAACCAAAATAGCAGAAATGAACTTAGGGGAAACAGTTAATGGGGGATCGGGGCGTAAATTCTAAAAACGACCGGNCTGAGATGTTAAGCTTATTCCCTATCGCCAACATGTGGAAGATCTTGGCAAGCGATTCAAATCAATAGAGTTCAGGTACATCCCTCAGTGTCGCAATGAATTAGCTGATGCACTCGCCACTCTGGCCTCGATGCTGCCTTACCCAGGCAATGCCCATATTGATCCCTTGGAGATCCAAATCAAAGAAAGGCATGGTTACTGTAATACGGTTGAGGCAGAACCAATCACCCAGCCATGGTACCATGACATCAAAAGGTTTGTGAAAACACAAGAATATCCCGAGCAAGCCACCGGAGATCAAAAGAGAACCATTAGATGGCACGCGAGTGGTTTCTTCTCGAGTGGTGATGTCTTGTATAAGAGGACACCGGACCTCAACTTGTTAAGATGTGTTGACGTTGAGAAAGCCGGAAGAATTATGCATGAGGTACACGCGGGAGTGTGTGGACCTCATATGAATGGGTATGTGTTGGCAAAGAAAATCCTTCGGGCAGGATATTATTGGATAACTATGGAGAAGGACTGCTTCAGCTTCGTCCGAAAATGCCATCAGTTCCAGGTGCACGGTGATTTGATTCATGCACCTCCAACAGAACTGCATCCTATGTCAGCACCTTGGCCATTCGTTACCTGGGGCATGGACGTTATTGGGCCAATCGAGCCGAAAGCCTCAAATGGACATAGGTTCATTGGTTGCTATTGACTACTTCACAAAGTGGGTGGAAGCCATCACTCTCAAGTCAGTCACCAAAAAAGCTGTGGTAGACTTCGTGCACTCTAATCTTATCTGCCGTTTTGGCATTCCTACAACTATCATCACAGATAATGCTGCTAACTTGAATAGCCATTTGATGGGAGAAGTATGCGAACAGTTCAAGATAACGCATAGAAACTCCACTCCCTACCGGCCCAAAGCCAATGGTGCCGTTGAAGCAGCAAACAAGAACATCAAGAAGATTTTGAGAAAGATGATTCAAAGCTCCAGACAATGGCATGAAAAGCTGCCTTTTGCGTTACTGGGATATCGCACTACAGTGCGCACATCGGTGGGAGCAACCCCATACTTGTTGGTTTATGGAACTGAGGCTGTTATACCCGCAGAGGTAGAAATCCATTCGCTCCGGATAATCGTTGAAGCAGAAATTGAGGACAGTGAGTGGGTCAAGATTCGGCTGGAACAGTTGTCATTAATTGATGAAAAGCGGATGGCTGCAGTTTTTCACGGGCAGTTGTACCAATAAAGAATGGCCCGCGCTTATAACAAAAAAGTGCGTCCCAGGAGTTTTGAAGTGGGACAACTCGTGTTAAGACGCATTCTTCCTCACCACCAATAAGCAAAAGGCAAGTTTGCTCCTAATTGGAAGGGTCCATATATCATCCGAAAAATACTACCGAGAGGAGCATTGTATCTGGGAGACATCGAAGGAAATGATCCCGAAGCAGCAGTCAATCCGGACGCAGTAAAAAGGTACTATGTTTAGGCTTGCTGCTGTGATTGGCTTTTGTGCAATTGAGATGACGAAGGCTTTCATTCTCGCTATCCAAACACTATCAACTCCTTGCAAACCCATTTGAGCCAGTTATCCTTCCTTGGTTACCCTCTTTGGAACCCAAAAGTACTATTGAAAGGGAAAAATAAAACAAAAAGAAAAAGACAAAGAAAAGAAAGAAAAAAAAGAAAAAAAAGAAAAAAAAAGAAAGAAAGAAAAAAAAAGAGAAAAAGAGAAGAAAAGAAAAGAAAATGAAAAAAAAGAAGAAGAAAAGAACAAACAAAACAAAAAACAAAAACAACCAAAAACAAATATTTTCCTGAACTACGTCTGACTTGATTCCGAAAGGAAACGTAGGTAGCCTCTCTCTGGGGTTCAGTCACACCAAAACAAAAATCCCAATTCCCCCAAAAAATGAAACTGGGGCAGATGATATAATGGCTCGGCAATGAGCCCACCTAAACGGTTCCAAAGTTGTAATTCCATCCAAGATTCTTTTTACCCAAAAACCTTGTCCAAGTCCTTCCAATCAATTGGCAGAGGCGTGGGAATTGAAAACATCATTGTTGGAATCTGATGCATTCAAACTGAGAGAAATAAAATGAGAGAGTCTTATCGGTGAAAATCTACGGGCACCATAAGGCGACGGTGAGTAGAGAAATTGAAAATGAGAGAGTCCGCTTAGTGAAAACTCGTAAAGAGCACTATCGGGCGACGGTGAGAAGAGAAATGAGAGAGGTCGACTGGCGAAAACCCGCAAAGGGCGCCGTCGGCCGAAGAGAAGACATCTCCCACCACTGAAAGAGTCCTGGCAAGATTCCCTGGTTTGGAGACACGGGTCAATGAGTTTACGAGAAGTTGGAGTGTTTGTGCGGGTCGAGCATCCAGTCCAAGAAGCATGTCATGTTTATTTGAAGCTTGCATGCATCCCCCAGATAAGTCCTTCTCTTCCCCCAGAAAGGGACGCTTCTCTTTAAATTCATCTTCTTGCTTACTTCTTTCTTGAATCCTTTTCGGTCTAACGCTGATTCCGAAACTATTATAAAGAAAAGGTGGCGGGACTGGATTTACAGGGGTCTCCCTAACAAAAGCTAAAGAAAAGTACCCAGCCTCAGCGGGTGCATCAAGTCAATACCGACTGGCCATGATGGCGGATGCTTTGAAATCAAAGCTATTGAAAGAGAAAAACAAAAAAAAAAAAAACAAACAAACAAAAAAAAAAGTCAAGGACAAAGGTCTTAAAGGCAGAATAAAGTGAAAGGCCGGAGCCCCACGCGGGCGAGTTGTCATGAAATCCTGAAAGATGAGCCATCCAGTTTGAAAGAGAGAAGAATCTTCAAAACCAGCAAGCAGCAGAGGTTCTCAACAGAAGATAGGCCGGGATCAAACAATCAAGGCTACAAAACCAACCACCGTTTCAAACTAACAATTGTTCTTTGTTTGAAAATTGAAACAGGTGCAATCCAGGCAGCCGCGCAAAAGCAGGTGCGGCCAAAAGAAAAGAAACACGCAAGTGCTGAAACAGCTTTGCAGCAAATAATCAATGCAAAAGGGAAGTTTCCTCCAAGTTCTTTCCTGCATCTTATCAAAAATGAAAAAAAAAAAAGAAAACAGATATAAAAAAAGAATCCCAAAAGAGGATAGTTTAGAATTCCCAATATCAATCTGTTACTTGGTTTAGCCAACATTAGGGCTCCAACCCCTGAGTTGAGCGCTTTCCCTTTTAGCCAACATTAGGGCTCCAACCTCTGAGTTGAGCGTTTTCCTTTTAGCTAACATTAGGGCTCCAACTTCAGAGTTGAGCGTTTTTCCTTTTAGCCAACATTAGGGCTCCAACCCCTGAGTTTAGCGTTTTTCCTTTTAGCCAACATTACGGCTCCAACCCCTGAGTTGAGCGTTTTTCCTTTAGCCAACATTAGGGCTCCAACCCCTGAGTTGAGCGTTTTTCCCTCTAGCCAACATTAGGGCTCCAACCCCTGAGTTGAGCATTTTTCCTTTTAGCCAACATTAGGGCTCCAACCCCTGAGTTGAGCGTTTTTCCTTTTAGCCAACATTAGGGATCCAACCCCTGAGTTGAGCGTTTTCCTTTTAGCCAACAATAGGGCTCCAACCCCCGAGTTGAGCGTTTTCCCTTTAGCCAACATTAGGGCTCCAACCCCCGAGTTGAGCGTTTTCCCTTTAGCCAACATTAGGGCTCCAACCCCTGAGTTGAGCGTTTTTCCTTTTAGCCAACATTAGGGCTCCAACCCCTGAGTTGAGCATTTTCCTTTTGCCGACATTAGGGCTCCAATCCCTGAGTCGAGCTTTTTACTTTTTGCCAACATTAGGGCTCCAATCCCTGAGTTGCGCCTTTTAGAAACAGGGTTCCACTCCCTAATCTGTTCCATCATAGATACAATTCTTGAAAAAAAAAAAGATTTTGTCACAAATAACTCACGAAATTTTCCTAGTGAAAACTGGGGCAGAAAATTTCGTTCGTTTTTTCGTTTTGCTGTCTGAGCAAGTTTGACCTCGAGACACAGGGATTCGAGACGACCGACGGAATGAGTCTCAATCCAGAATAAGGAAAAGAAAAAAAAGAGAGAACAAAAAGAAGTGAATTCAAATGCTGAAGTGAACAGAGATGCGGACTGCTCAAAACTTGATTGAAGTCACAAGCTCTGCCAATCCCACTCTGACCCAATGCTGGAAAAAAAAGAAACAGCGCCTACAACTTGCGAGCATCAGGATTCAGATCGGAGTCCACAGCAAAATCAGCTAAGACTCAAGATCAAGCTTCAAGAGATTTATAGATAGGAATCTTGTAACTCATAGTTGATAGGTATAGCTAGCTTAGCTTTGATTTTTCTTTTTGGTGTAATAAGGAGGTCAGCAAGCAGTACCAGCAGCAACAACAGTGAAATCACAGCTCCTGGTAGTCCCAGCTACCAACCTTCCAGAAATACACTGACCTGATTCTTTTGTAGCCAAGGATATGTAGGCAACCTCTGAAGCAGGGTTCGGTCAGACAGTTTTCAAAAATGCTTCTCATGGAATGCCAAGCAGGCAAAAATCTCTCATAATTGCTCATTTATCTTTGCTCGAAAACCCTTCGTGTCTCCAAGCAAAGAGGGGCAACTGTGAGCATGTGAATTTTGCCTCGCTTGAAATGTTCCTATAGAATTCTTAAAATTAGGATTTTTTTTCTTTTATTATTTAATTTTTAGGATTTAATCGCGTGTTTTTGTGTTTGTTTGCATTTTGTGTGCATCTTTAGTTAGTATAATTCATAAAAAATACAAAAAAAAAATATATAGTACTTTTGCATTTAGAATTCAATTTTATATTTTTAGTTTATTAGTTAATTAATATTACCAAAAACAAGAGAAAATAACAAAAATAGTCTTTTTATATTTTTATTTAGTTTTCTTTTTAAATTGGGATTTAGTTAATTTTAGGGAAACTAATTAGTTTAATTTTATAGTTAAGTCAGGTCTTTGTAATTTTAAATTTTGCTTTTAACAAAAACAAAAAATATAAAATAGAAATGAAAAGAAAATGAAAGAAAATTGAAAATTAGAAGTCTTAATATAAAAACCGGTTTTTGGGCCAAATGTTCCAGCCCAAGCCAATCCGTCCCCCAAGTCCGTTCCCCTATCCAAGCCCAAAACCCGCCTCAGTCTGGTCCAGACCCCTCCCCTATGAAACGACGTCGTTTCTGCTCAAACAAATCTCAACCGTCTAGGATTGTTGATCCAACGGATGAGAAGTCCACACCCTTAAATATAAAAGTGTCGGACAGCCTACCCCCCCCCCCCCAAGTCGTCTCTCTCTCACCCCACTCTCATCAGAGACGACCCCTATCGGCTCCGCCCTAGACCGCCGCCGAAAATCGCCCCACGGCGGCGGCGATCACTTAATCCCGTCCAAATTTACACCACTTGACCGCCTTCCTCTCCTCGTCCCATATCCATGCCCCATCTCCCTCAAATCTCACCCAAACCCCTCGAATATCCAAAACCCTAAACGCCGTCACCACCGTGCACGGCGGCGGCGCCTCCAAACCTTACCAAATTAACACCCTAGAGTCTCCTCACCCTCTTCTTTCCAAATCCACGACCTATAACCTTCAAACCCTCCCAGAATACCTCGAATTTTAAATCGATGTTGGCCTGGAACCCTAATTTTTAAAGGTTGGGGGAATACTGATTTATGGACTATAATAGTCCCTAACCAGGTGTTTTCTCACGAAAACACATGATTAAGGATGGTTGTAGTCCGATTAAGTCCAAGAAATCTTGCCAGTGGTCGAGTCCAAGTCGAGATTTCGAGGTATTTTGTTTCCTCATCTTCTTTTCTGTTTTTCTTTTCATTCCTGATTGTTATTTTTCATTTCTTATTTTTTGTGTTAGGGTTTTATTTAGGGTTCTGTTTTGTTTGTTTGATTTTGATTCTAGGATTGTTGCTATTCGCACGTGATTTTAGTTTTACTTTGTTTATTTTGCTATTTTTATATTGTGATTCAATTTGAATTGTTTGCTTTAATTGTTAGTTTACTGTTTTAATTGGAGCTGTTTTAATTGCTATTTTTGAATTAGTTCAATAATACAATTAGTGATAGGATATATATTAATTAGATTTAATTCAAGTTCGAAATAGGTTATGGGATTGTTAGTTCAGTTTTAGAGGATTTTGTTATAATTGAAGTTGTTTTAGCTCCCTGGTTAATTAGCTATGGTTATTCGACCAGGGTAAAAAGGGGCTGGTTGTAGTTTTAACTAGGTTAGTAATTCAGAATTGAAGTAGGGGCAATATGGGTATTTCAATAAAAGGGATCTTGCAAGTAACTGAATTGGAAACCCCTAGAACCTTCTAGATGGGGTTCTAATTTGAAATTCAGGAACTTGGTAGTATAACTTGACCAGCAAGTCATAAACTAAAGGACTAAGTAGCTAAAAACTGAAAATTAATAAGGGGGCAAGGGTGCAAGGGTGCAAAAGGAAAATATGAATGCTGCCCTAATTTTGCCTATAAAAGGGTAGTGCCTTGCCTTACAATAAAAGGGGGGAGAGATCTAAAAAAATTAAAAACAAGTTTCACCAGTCTAGAGAGATCAAAAACTCTGAAAGTTCGAAATTCAAATCTAGAGCTTAGAAAAAATAAAAAAAATTCAAGTTCAAAACACTAAAAGCTCTAAAAACTTCAAGCGACCAAAAAACTCTAGAAAATTACTATTCCATTTAATTTTCTTAGAGTGATCTAAAGTTCCAGTTTCTGAATTAACATTCCAGCTTATATAAGGTTGAAAATGGCCTGAATCTTCCCGGTGTTTTGGTAGTTGAAGTTTCAGAGGTCCTGTTGTTATTTCGAGTTTAATTGGGTTCATTTGGGCTTAGTTTTGGTTGTTTACTGTCGCTCCTCATCTGAAATCAATTCCTGGGTTGCTCGATATCATTTTTGGGCTTGAAACTGGTCTTATTGCAGCTGCTTGTTGCTGTTTTAGCTGACCTTTAGCTCCTTTCATTTGTTCTAATTTCCAGGTACATTTTTGCCTCTAATGATATGTAAAGCTTGGATCAGCATATGTGACCAAAATTGAAGATAAATGATGAAACCTCCCCTCTTTTTCTCATGAATTTTCTGCTGATTTACTTAGCTTAAAGGTTTAGCATAATTGAGTTATCTAGACAATGCCTTATTTGTATTAATAGGACTGTTTGGATTGATTGTAACTGGACTGCTTGGACTACTTTTCAGCATATTATGAGTGCTCTGTCTAGTATAGTTTTAGGTATAGCTTGATTTCATTTTAATACTTGATATCATGTTACTATGGATGTTGAATTAGCGTTATGTTTAGATTCAGGTCCAATGAATGCTGCAAATGTATCATACAGGTTTAGATGTTATTCTGAAAATAAATTCTAGAATGAGTGTGCTTCATCAGGACATGTACAATTTAAATACAAGCCTGAAATTTAAACTTAAAATCAGCATGTAAAATGAAGCATTTTATTTGCTTGCTTTGACACATATACAGTTTAGGAAATATGAATAGTCTAGTTGTTTAGTTGTTTAATATGTCCAGTTATTCTAAATCATTTTAGTCCTTATGGTTGTTTAACTGTCGTACTTAGATTAATTGGTTTAGCTTTGAGGGTAATTATTTCCTACGATAGTTTAGAACTCAAAGGCGGATTCTAAAATTCAAAGTCTGGTTTTACGCCTGGGCCAACAATGAACTACCAGATAATTGAGTTGGGCCTGTTCAGAGGCCCCAAATATGGTAATCAGCTTTATAGCTGAGGCTTGTACACGGATAGCTCCGTAAATCCCAAACACTAAATATTGGGATCTTTATCACTATTTCCTCACTGTTTTGAATCATTACTTGAACTCAGTCCTGTTGATATCTACTGTTTTACAAACTCAGTTAGATAATTTTAGTTCATCTTTAGGACATCCTTTTAAAACTAAATTGAGGTGCGCCGCACCAAACAAAATGCATAAATTGCATGGCCCTCTTTAATTTTATCTTTAAAATCTTTAGAACTCGGGACGTGCCATTTAGCAAACTTTCATGGCCTCCCGCAAAGTTAACAACGCGTTAGTTGCTTTAGGCGCGTCATTTAATAATTTTACCTTCCTAAACTCGGGTGTGCATTTCATGTGACCCAAATCCAAATCCCAAAATGTTGAATAAAATGTGTCGCGGATCCGGGTGCATTTCATGTGACGTGATCCAAAAACACGTTTTAAATGACGTTCAACCTTCTTTAAAAATTCAATTAAAAGCGGTAAATAATTTTAAATTGCACTATAGGATGAACATGTTTTAAAATCAGATATGAAGCCATTTATAATAGTTTAAGCGACCGTGCTAGAACCACGGGTGTCACACCTCCTTTTTACACACCTTCCCCGAAGGATGATGTATAAGGGAGTTTTTCCATTTAAAGTGACATTATTCGAAATGAGATTATTTATTTATTTTTAGAGTCGCCACTTGGGATAGGATTGGCTTTTGGTGTCCCAAGTCACCCGTTTAACTTGAATCCCAGATCGAGGAAAATTTCGACTTCCCATTTGGAGTCTGCGAACCAGAAATTCTGAATAAGGAATTCTGTTGACCCGAGGGAAGGTATTAGGCACCCCCGGATCCCGTGGTTCTAGCACGGTCCCTTAAATTATTATAATTGGCTAAAAATCTGATTTTAATACATGTTTAACTTATGTGCTTTTTAAATTTAAACCGCTTTTATTATTATTTTTTAAAGAGAATTGCAACGTCGTGAAAACGCGTCTCGAACCACGTCACATAAATGCACCCGCGATTTTTTGACACATTCCGACTTCGTTGAGATTTGGATTTGGGTCACATAAATGTGCACCCGAGTTTAGGAAAGTATATTATTAAAATGCGCGCCTAAAGCAACTAACGTGTTGATAACTTTGCGGGAGGCCATGAAAATTCGCTAAATGGCACGTCCCGAGTTCTAAGTATTTTAATAGAGGTAATTAAAGAGAGCCACGCAATTAGTGATTTTATTTGGCGCGGCGCACCTCGATTTCAAATTTAAAGGCCATCCCTAAAGAGACTATTATTTTCTAAAGATTGTCTCTAAATCAACTTAATTAATTAGCATTATTAAAGCTTTCAAGAAAATTTGGGCTCTCGTCAATTCCAAACTCAAACAAAGGCAATTCATTATTGGAAGACCCTTGATTCAAGTCTTCCATTCAATTCAAACCAATAGCCTTTAAAAGTAAGGTAAGACTTTCAGTAGGTTGGGATTCAATTTCGAGTCCCCACAGGCTCCCAGCAAGGTAAAATCACTTGACTTAACGGGCTGAAGGTATTCTGGCCTGCTGTAAGTAGCCGTGCCACATTAGGCCCAATCCTTATGGCCTCAAACGGTCCAGGCAGTAAACAAATGTGACGACTATGTAACTAGAGCCTTGGTTCTTTCAATTCAACATGCACATTTGCAACCAAATCTAGACTTTATCACGATATTTTGAATACTTTCAGGTTCCTATTTAAGCTATGAATTAATGCAAACAATTATAGAAAGCAATGATTAACTAGAGTGATTACCAACTATATTGAAATATCTAACTCAAAACAAACTTAACATGCTAAAACGCTAATTCCCTGATTTCAAAGCCAGCACTGCTGAAATTATAAATTCCAGTACTGGTTCCCAAAAAACAGCTTCGAGTTCATATTATACTCTAATTTTAACTATTCGAACTAATCATGATACTAACTCTACCAACATTTATCATGAGAGCTGACTTTAAAACAGTAAACTACTAGACAAAATATTTACAATACGATGAGAACAGTCCAATTAATCGAATACACTCCTGTTAATACACGTGAGACAATTATCCAAATTATATTATCAAACTAAGTATCTAAGCTAACAACAACTAACTTCATGTGAAACACGCAGTTCTTCATTATTTAACTTCGAGTGTGTTCATACATATTGATCCAGTCTTCATACAACACTTGAGGTTAGAAATGTACCTGGATATGGCCAAAACAAATGGAAATTCAAGTCAGGAGGTAGCAAATGAGAGCAGTAGCAGGAAGCAACCAGCAGCAGTAATTTCAAACGAATTCCACACCCAGGAAATGGTATTAAATCATCCAAGGAGTAATTTCAGGAAACAAAACCCAATAAACAACCCAGAAACAGCTTGAATGAACCAAAAACAACTCGAAAAACCACCCTAGGAACTTCTGAACCTCAGCTACTAAAACACGAAGAAGTCTCAGGCCATTTTCAACTTTAGATCAGCTGGAATGCTAATTCAAAACTGGAAATCTAAGATCACTCTAGGAAATTCAATGGAACAGTAATTTTGATTTGAATTTTGTTTTTTTTTTCTTTTTGTTTTTTTTAAATTTTTCTGATTTCTCTAAGCTCTATGTTTGAATTTTGAACTTTCAGATTTTGGGAGCTCTCTCCAACTTATTCTGCAAGGCAGGGATACTGGCCTTTTTATAGGCAAAGTTAGGGCAACATTCAAATTTTTTCCTTTACACCTTAGTCCCTTATTAATTTTTAGTTTTTAGCTTAAAAACCCTTAAGGTACTGACTTGTTACCCAAGTTATATCACTCAACTTCCTGAATTTCGAATTGGAACCCCAACCTAGAAGGTTCTAGGGGGTTCTACATTCAGTTACTGCAAGATCCCTTAATTGAAATACCCCAATTACCCTTGATACCCCTGAATTTTACCTAAGTCTACCAACTAGGCCTGGACCAAGTGACCCAATTCAAATGGACCTACTAATTTCAGGGAACAAATCAAACGAGGCTCAAATCCATAATTTGAAGGACTGATCCAAACTCTTAAACAAAAAGGGCCAAAGGAATTAAAATCAAACTAGGAGGAAAGATTTAAACTAACTGATCAAAATAGAACCTAAAACTAATTTTGCTATTAACCTAATGAAAACAATAAAAGAAAACACAATAAGAAACCTAATGAGGCTGAATCAACGACAAATAATAAAAATAATGCAAAAATCAGAACCCTAATGACTACAATTTTGAACTAAATCAAAGACAAACAAACAAATAATTATTCTAATAAGCAAATAACAGAAAACGAATGTAAAAAAAAATAATAAAAACAAATGAAAGAAGAGGAATACCCGAATTAAATCAAGACCTGGGCAAGCCGCTTGGAAGCTCTTGACTAAGTGTGTTTTCATGAAAAACACACGACTAAAGTCTATCGTAGTCAAATCGCCCATGAAACCCCCCTTTTTTATGAAAATCTGATTCGCTATTCGAACAGCTTGAGGGAGAATTGAGGGAAGGTGGTTTGAGATTTGGAAAGAGGGAGTTGAGGGGTGATTTGGTGTTAATTTGGGTGGCATTGGAGGTGGCGCCGCCGGGCACGGCGGAGGAACTCGTGGCGGCGCCCTAGGGTTTCGTTGATTTGAGGAGTCTGGGTGGGATTTGAAGGTGAACACTTACAGATCCATAATGAGGAGAAGGAGACGAGGCTGTGGTGAAATTTTGGGGCGAATGGAGAATCACCGCCGGCGGAGGCGATTTCCGGCCGGCGGTTTGCGGTGGTAGACGGCGTAGTTAGGGGTTTCCAGTGAGAGGTTTGAGAGAGACGAAGGGGGGAGGGGAAGCTGGGGGGGTAGGGTAGGTTAAGGTATATATATATATATAAAATCAACCCGACTTCAGGACCGTTAGATTAAAGAACCTCGACGGTCCTGATTAAAAGTCACTGAAACAGGATCGTTTTGGAATTGGGTGCTGGACCGGGTATTTTTGGGCTGGGTCTGGTCATTTTAGATGGGTTCAGGGAGCTTTGATTTGGGCCAGTGACTTGTATTTAGGTCTGGTCCAAAACTTGGATGTTAAAAGGCCCAGTTTTTCCCTCTTTGCTTTATTTTTTCAGTTTTTTTTTCATTTAAGTCCCCTTTTTGAATATTTTTCCTTTTCCTTTTAAAATAAAAACCTGAAATGAAATTCTAAGGACCTAATTAAACTAATTAAATCCTAAATGATGATTACTACAATTAATTGAGACAAATTAAAAGAAACTAACAAAATTCAAAGCTAAAAGTCAATTTTTTTTTATGATTTTTGTATTTTGTTAAACTCTAATTACTAATTAGTCTAAAAAAATATAAAAGTAAATCCTAATTGCAAATGCAATATTTTTTGTATTTTTTATGAATTATCTAAAAACTAAACATGCACACACAAATGCAAATACACAAAAATTACACAATTAAATCCTAAAAATCAAATAATAAGAGGAAAATCCTAATTTTAAGAATTCTGTAGGAGCAATTCATGCGAGGCAAAAATCACGTGCTCACAGCTGCCCTCTTTGCTTAGAGACACGAAGGGTTTTCGGGCAAAGATAAATGAGCAATTATGAGAGATTTTTGCCCGCTTGGCACTCCATGAGAAGCAATTTTAAAAACCGTCTGACCGAACCCTGCTTCAGAGGTTGCCTACATATCCTTGGCTATAAAGGAATCAGGTCAGTGTAGTTCTGGAAGGTTTGGTAGCTGGGACTACTAGGAGCTGTGATTTCACTGCTGTTGCTGCTGCTACTGCTTGCTGACCTCCTTATTACACCAAAAGGAAAATCAAAGCTAAGCTAGCTATGCCTATCAACTATGAGTTACAAGATTCCTATCTATAATTCTCTTGAAACTTGATCTTAAGTCTTAGCTGACTTTGCTGTGGACTCCGATCTGAATCTTGATGCTCGCAAGCTGTAGGTGTTTATTTCTTTCTGCAGCATTGGATCAAAACGGGATCAGCGGAGCTTGTGACTTCAATCAGATTTTGAGCAATCCGCACCCTTGCTTGCTTCACATTTGAGTTCATTTCTTTTTGTTCTTTTCTTCTTTTCTTGATTCTGAATTGAGGCTCATTCCATCGGTCATCCCGCACCCTATGTCTTGAGGTCAACCTGCTTAAGATACCAAAACAAACAAACGAACGAAATTTTCTGCCCCAGTTTTCACTAGAAAAATTTCGTGAGTTAGTTGTGACACATATCTAAGTGATCAAATCAGGATTGTGTATCCTTGTGAATGAATCCAGGTTATGCTGGAAAATGACCAGGTTATGCCGGAAAAGAAAAAGGGTCCTCGGGTTATGCCGGGACGGAAAGAAAAAGGGCTCCTTGGGTTATGCCAAGGAGATCCACGGGTTATGCCGGGATTAAGAGAAAAAAGGCTAAAGGGAAAAACGCTCAACTCAGGGATTGGAGCCCTAATGTTGGCTAAAAGAAAAACGACGTCAACTCGAGGGGTTAGGAGGACCCTAAACGTGTTAGGGACTAAAAAAGGGAAAAAACCAAACGTCA